>NC_087210.1:16844906-16857406 GCF_015104395.2 Macrobrachium nipponense | reverse complement strand
CAAAGTTAACGATTATGAAATACCTTTTCTCCAAAAAGAGCTAGTTTACCACTTATTAATACAACCTATTTACAATACTTTAAAAAATATATTTTTAAGATGGATGCAAAAGGAATATTTGAGGAAAATATAAACGTTAGATCTTGAAAGTTACTACTTTCTGCTAAACTGGGGCCAGTTAATCTTGAAGGCTAAATACTCAATTACTCATTAATACTGTACTTAATAAAATACCAAAATTATGGGGTCAAGAGCCTCAATTACCTCATTCTTCTTTAACATGGTAATTAATATCTACTAAGGCAAAGAATCCGTCTCTTTCTTTATTATCCCATCTAAAATTCTGACGGTGAATAAATTAAACATAACTCCCTATGGAAACTACGACGATTAATAAAGTATTCATTCAGTCCCCTCCCCCCACACTCCCCCTTCCAGCTCTCTTTTAAGCTTAACGTCAATAATTTGTAGGTATAACAACGGTGAAAATAAAATGAATGAGATGACTGCACACTGCACAGTAAGTCCGTTCAAATGAGAATATGGAAAATTATAGTAGTTGCATTTTTTGCAAGATTAGTATTCAACAATTTAACGTTTTTTTTAACTGAGTATATCTGCACATATCACTTAAGTAAGAAAATATATTCCATTGTTACAAATTTTAGTCCTGAACCAAATGCAACTATGCATGCGGTATTCATGTAGGTAAATAAAATGCAAAAACTTTATGCGCTATTCATGTAGTATATTGCTAAACATTCTAACTTGAACGGACTAATCTAGAGTATTGATTTATATGCGTCGATATGCAGACATCCATTTATCTTACTTTCACTGGTGTTTTACAAGTAAATGATTGATTTTCACCCAATTAGTCTTGACGCCCGTTTTCTTAATTTATTATCAAGAACTTCTCCTGTGAATGATTTTTTTCTGCGGTGCAGAACTTGATTTCATTAACATGCCGAAATGATTAACCTTCACAGTTGTACCAAATAGATGACTCTCTAAATTGACAGTGGGGAATGACATTCCTTCAACGGCAGATTAAGGAACATGAAGCAAGTTGCATGACAAACATCATCTCTGAATATACGAAGACTTATGAGCTATCACCGGCCAAAAGCCCTTTTAGAATGAAATGTTGCTTCCTTAAGTTCTGTGAATGTGATATTAACAAATCAAAGTTGAACCAATCTTCAAAATTATTTGGAAAGCGGAATGGAGAAATTGGGTCGTCTGATCAGAAATTTTAGTTTTGCTGTGGTTCAGTATCTTTCGGTTTTTACTATAACATTCCCTCATTCATTATCCGTCTTTATTAAGGCAAGATGTCTCTTCATTTTACGATACAGAAGCTGAAAACTGCAAATCATGCTATTTCTTCAATATTAACAGTGTAACACAAACATGGTAGATTCTACGCTCTGTAAAACACCATTCACCTTATTTCTCTCCTTTATCCCATCTAATTTTTAAGGATTTTTTCTTTTATTACTCATTATTTCTTTCAGTCAATCTAGTCTTGTTTCATATTCCATTTCCCTTCTCCTGATGTACTCACTTATTCATTACCGTGATTTGATATGCAAATGAAACCTTCAGGGTACTGCATACATTAATTACTTTTTTCCATATGTTTTCGTCTAGGTACCCTTAGGGGAGATTCTTTGTTTTATTTCAACTCTATGTATGCAAGTTATCTCAGTTCTTTAATAATTGTTACCAAACTTAATGATGTCCATTTTTGTTCATCTGGAATGTTTTAATTTCGTTGTACGTTTTTATCATGCAAGGCCTTCTTTTAGCTGTAAATGTATCAATATATAAAGTAAATCAGAGCCATAAGTAGTATATTTCAGAGATCTATTACTCAGTTACATATTTCCTCAGCAATGAAATATAGTATATTGGTTGACAAGCAAAATCGATTCTGGTTCAAATGAATATCACAGCAAAAGGACTACTGCTTTTCTCCTAGATTGTATGCCTCTCTGTCCACAAGCGTTTGACACACTTACCTAGTCGCATATAATATTCTTAAAAAGAATTTTAGTCAAACTACATGTATGTGTATACATTTATATATATGTATAGTATGCACTTTAATTAGATATCTCAACTTATACAAGAAAATTCCCTTCATTAGCAAAAGGTAAGCATGATGAAATGTGTGTGCACTTTAACGAAAAGTAAAAGCCTCGTTAAGACAATTATGATAATAAGACACGACGTGACACAACAAAAAATAACTGAAAACGAAGTTAAATTATATCTGATTATGACTTAGTGTTAAAAACCTCACAGAAATAAAATGAATGAAAATGGACATGGGACTTGTGTTGTAAATAACGCTTGGAAAGTTAATACCATTTTGTCATAAATGGAGTAATGTTATTCCCTCGTAGAAGGTTAACACACACACACACACACACACACACACAGAGAGAGAGAGAGAGAGAGAGAGAGAGAGAGAGAGAGAGAGAGAGAGAGAGAGAGAAAGTCTTAAAAACTAACCACAGAAGCTTCTTGATAATTTTCTTGAATATAATCTCATTATGTTTCCCACACCCAAATTACAGTTAACACCTTGGAACTAACATAACCCAAACTAACCTAAACTAACGTAGGGGCATGGCAGAAAAAAAAAAAAACGGGCTAGGTGCAATACTATTATACATCTCGGGAGTTTACTAGAGGGGCCATCGTCGATTCATCTATCAAGAACATGGACTTTATGTTAATGGTGTCTGGTTTACTATGGAGGCTTACTCCTTTATACAAACTGATTGTAGGTTTTATAATCCTAGTGTACGAATTTCGGTAAGATAAAGAGAGGTTCGAGAAAGTACATAGGTCTCAACCCAAAGGATAGAAGTACGTTCCAAATGTTCCCCCCATACTTGTGGTCTATAATATATAAATAAAGATCTGTTTTTCACTATCCGCCTTTTCCTCTTTTTGTGTGTGACGTTCTTTTCAATGATGTCATTCGTCTGACTCTAACCTCAAGGTGCTTGATACACCGGTCATGAGCGGCAGATTGGGCTCTAACCTTGGATGAATCCAAATTTAGTATATCGCTGCATCATTCCTCCAAATTGCTAGAGAGAAACAAATTGCTAATAAATTCCTTCACATTGTTGTCTATCATCCTGCATGCAAGAAACGATTATTGATTAAACGTCAAAGAAGGAAGCCGGGGCTTTAAATTGGTTTCTAGATAGCGGTCTTATCAATATTACAAAACAAACATGCATACATGATTACAGATTGTCTGCTTAAGGTGCAATGAGGAAAATGTTGTCAGCATCTAAATGTCTAAGAAAAATATTCACATGTCTATGAAAAATATATACAGCATTAGTTTCAGCGTCATTTTGATGTAGATTATAGTGAAAAGAACAAAGCACAAAAATGAAACTGCCAAAGTCAACAGAAGATCTGTAAATAAAAAAAAAAGAAAAGACAAATGAAATAGACTGGACAAATAATTGACCCAAAGGTTAAAAAATAAGATCCTTAGGGAAAAATTATTTATTGGGTAAGGACAATGAGAGTATATCAATTTCGATATATCCCTGCAAAACATCTGACTACAAAAGTAGACTGTGGTTAAGGCGTCCCGTGAAAACAAAATGGATGAAAGACATATGAAAATGTAATCAAGATTCATGCTGCTAACTCATGTTGATGTCGAATAATAGTTTTTTTTTTAATGAAAGAGAAGGCACTACTGAAATACCCGGTGATGTCAATAAACTGTCTGTGTCAACAGGAAATAAAACATTTCTTTATAAAGAAAAATATGCATAAAGCGAAAAAATCCTTCTGGTACAAAAATAAATTTTTTTCTATTAATCGACGAAAAAATGCCACCTGTTTGTCATGCATGTGTTGAAAGTAGCATTACAGTGTGTTCTTAATATATGACTAACAACATCCAAGAGGGTTTGAGAAAGGAAAGCCGGGTGCTGACGCAGTTGTTTACAACTGTATTCTGTTTAAATTCTTACAACAAAAGATGATAACAAGTCATCGGAAAATCTTACAGGATCACAAACAGTAACAATCACTTATTCTTAAATTTCTTACTCAACAATTACAAAGGCAAATCACTCAAATTAAAGCAATACAATACAATTAATAATAATGCAGTATTTCAATAAATTTAGATTATTTAATACAATTCATTATTCAAATGACATTAAAGAAAACGTGAAACAGGAAATGAAATGGCATACTCAACGTTAATTCCAACACAAAGTTAATTCCAACACAGTGAATTCGGAATAACGACAGGATGCATATTCCACAAAGAAGTCCAAATTGTTATAACCGATAACTAAACCTCGGTGGAAAACAGGAAAGTGATGCTATCAAATTGTATAAGGCCTTCACTCGGTTCCTCTTCAAGAAAGTATTTTTAAAAGACATTTCACGTTACATTATTGTTATGGCTGGAATACACTTACGGTCGAGAGACTCAATAAAGTCCTAAACTGCATCGACCCTTATCTCGAGGGGACTGACTGGCCCGGGGTCAAAAATTGAATAGTCTCCCAACCAGAGAAATTGGATTACCTCTAAAAAAGAAATACGAGGGGAGCAAGTCAGAGCTCCAAATCTCTTACGATCTTACTAATGCATTTTTTCTTTTGATATTTTCGTTTACTCCTTTTGTCATATTTTCCGGTCGTTGAAGAACAGAAATCGAATTCCGACTCAGTAAAAATAATATCGGCCATGAAGGATAGGTCTCAATTTTAACATTTTACTTAATAAAGTTACAGAGGTTAAATCACTTGTAACCAGCTATAATTGTTGTCATGTTAACCTGAGAAAATCCTAAATCATAGAAACTGGGAGTAAGGGGTTGTCTAACGATGCCAAAATGACATGATCATTATTGCATTTTGCATATTAAGGCTCATGGGAATTCAAGTTGTTGCTCAACTCATACATTACACACACACACACACACCACACACACACATATATATTAAATATTATAATATATATAATCTATTTATATATAATATATATATATATATATATCACATCATATATATATATATATATATATATATATATATATATATGTATATACATATATATATATATATATATATATATATATATATATATATATATATTTAGCCAAGGCCACAGGAAAAAATAAAAGGCGGAATACCGAACGCTTTCGTGTTATTTCAACACATTTTCGAGGTACCTCGAAAATGTGTTGAAATAACACGAAAGTGTTCGGTACTCCTTTTATTATTTCTGTAGCCTTTGCTAAAAATATATTGTCACGCGCTATTTAGTGACACACACACACACACACATTATATATATATATATATATATATATATATATATATATATATATATATATATATATATATATTATATATATATATATATATATATATAAATAAATATAAATAATGAATGATGAAGTGAATGAGACAAAATGGAGATTTTCCATTTGTGAACGGTTAAAAGTATTGTGTAATTAACTTTCGATCTTCATGTATGTGAGTTTTTCATCATTAGCTATATTTTCCAATCAAAATGCTTACCAAATAGTCATAAAGGTGCAAGGAACTCCAGTTCACGGCAAGTAGTAGCGGTTTCGGTAACAGTTCATTTAGTTTTCATAAACGTGCAGCTTTTTGATGCCCCATCGAATGTCAAGTTGAATCCCTTAAAACAGGAGCCAGAGGTAGAGTTCCTCATACCGACAGTTAATTATTGTTCGTTTCCTGCAATGCAGTTTTAAAATATCATACTAACAACTGCTTCGAATCCATAACAGTCCTTAACGCGGAAACTTGGCAATCTGGAATATTATTGGCAGCAGAGACTCAGTCAAACACCCGGTATTCTTCTTGGTGAGCTTCTCACTTCCTCTTTCTCTAATCAAAGATATGAGGGCAAGCCCCATCAAAAAACAGATGAATAAATAAACAAATGAAATAAAATAAAATAAGATAAAATAAAATAAAAAATAAAAAAATAAGAGAGCGTAGAAGATTACGGCCGATACGTGGATAATAGACATTTCTAGGGAGATTATTCCTTTTGTTAAGTGAATGCTAGAGTACGTGTGTGTTACCTCGATAATTTCATCTTCTGTCCTCTTTTATTTACTGAAATGAAACGAGGCAATAATGCCTAATGACATAAGTCACTGCAAATGACGCATATGACTAAAAACACTGGATGTTTGTGAAAATACGAAATAACGGTTAAATTGTGATTTTTCCTACCCTAGAGAAGTAAAACCTTTATCATTTATTACCTTCCCCTCACAGATAATTTAAAAATAATCTGGCTTCATCCACGCAGTTCCCCCTCTTGTTTCTACATCAAAGATATGACAGTAGGAATGATATGTTCTATTTAATACATGGCAAGATTACAATCAAATCTGTTGGTCAGCAGTCAGACTACTACATATCACAGCATATTGGTGAAATCCTCTAATTCCTCAATGAAAATATTTCATTATAGTATACAGAACAGCAATGCTGCCCAAAAACACTTCATCTACCCAAAACTGGTTTGCATCCACATTATTTTCCAACCAGTTATACTTTGCATATTGAGAGAAATAGTACATACTGAAATAACTGATATAGCATTCTATGAAATGATACTGAAAACAATATACTGCCCTTAATCGACTACAGCTAGTGCGCATAGTAAGCATAATAATACTATCTTAAAAACGGCTGCTTATGGTATTGCTGTGGATATTGTTTTGGCAATAAGTGTTTTTTATTTCCCAATTCATGCGGTTAAGATAATCGAAAGTTCATAAAGTTTTCTTACTTCTAGAAATACAATTCAACAAAAATGGATATCAGACTATGCACTTTTAGCAACAAATTTCATTTATATAAAAATTCTGTTGCTTACTTTTGAAGAATCATTATAAATGTCGAGGAAATAAATACATTAACGAAATTAGTCGAAAAAAATTAATTATATCAATAACTACTTTTAAGACATTGATAGAATTTTGTTCGTTTCAATATGTTTAATAATTCAAGGCACATAATCCTTGTAATGTCTGACAACAAGTAGGTTTAACCGTCGTATGTATTGATATAATTAAGTGGACATTATTTGTAAGTTTTCATACGTTTAACATGGTAGTTAAAGATAACTCACTTGCGAAAATATTCTCTCAGCCTCTCTCATTTGATAAAATTCGCGCTCAATATGATTCAAGTACGAGAACATTTAAAAGTTGATCAATTATTCATATTAGCCAAATGATATTCCAATGTCAGAAGTGCAACGGATATTATACATCTGTACTGCATATCTTCCATATTTGCTTATCGACTAATGCTAGTGATAGAAGAAAATAGTTACTTAGAATGAAAGTAATAGATCGAGGAAACAAACTAGGTACGCAGATTAGCAACATAAAAACTGAATTAAAATTTCAAGGAGACCAACTGAACTCATAATAGGGGAATAAAAATGACTTTAAAACGCGCGAAAGTTTCTTTTCCATCAGTAAAATGACATATAATCAAAACGAAAATTAAAAAAAGAAAATAATAAGAGGTTGTGCTCCTTTTGGGCCACATACATAAGCTCAGAACATTCATCTTACTACATTGGCTGGAGTCAAGTCCCGACGCCGAGGTAGATTTAACGAATGAAAAATATCCCAGTCGTTCATATGGCGCAGTCAACAAACCCATAAAAATGGTTTTGGGCCAGAGAGAGAGAGAGAGAGAGAGAGAGAGAGAGAGAGAGAGAGAGAGAGAGAGAGCTGGTCTGAGTAAATGCTCGACAATGAATAGGAATTAAGGAAAGTGATACGGAGCGTTTATAACGATGTTTTGCCTTAGGCCGAACAAACTAAATAGAAACGACGGTAAAGGACTAAAAATAATAACATGAAAATAGAAGTACTACAGTCAGAGACAAAATACCAAACAGAGAATCTAATGTTCATTTTATGAAGAGAATCATCAGTTCAGTGGAGGCCTTTCTGTTCTGATGGTGGACATTTTGACAGAATGACTGTCGCTTCCCCTGGTGCTTCACGTCTCGTTGCTATTTCCCGTTCTCTCACTCAGCTGTAAATCAGCAGTTAACTAACAACTACGTACCTAATGCAATACCTATATCAACAACAGTCGAACGCTGGTTCCTTAGTTTGTCAGGTGGGTGCGCTTACCGTTAAGGTACATGGCCAGAGAGAGAGAGAGAGAGAGAGAGAGAGAGAGAGAAAGTTAAGAATTCGCAATGGAAGAGTGAAACTGGAGATTAAATTCAAAATGAAAATCACTTGTACAACGGACAAGGATAAAGATTAATTATAAGCACCAAAGCCTATCAAATAAATAGAATAAAAAAAAAAAACTATTGCAGGAGAGAGCCACATACCATTTCGAAAAGAAGTGACAACAAGATGAAAAAATGCTTCAGGTCCCTTACAAAACCATAATCATTGATAAATATAAAAGCTGAACAATAAATGCAACTTGACCACTCCCACTTCAAAAGGTGAATTTAAATTTAGGTTTCGATTAAATTTTTTTTTATTTGCAACGTGCAACAATTTCCTCGATCGCTCATCAACCCCCAAAACGAAACCATTTATAAAAAGATTTAGGATGAATATTCATCGTCGACATAAATCAAAAGAGATCGCTACCACAGCTCACTGCCGTTTTTCTTCTCCGTTCCGAAGGACAGCAGAGGCGATAACGAGAAACTGTCCTGGGAAGTAATCCCGTGATTCATCGTGGTTTATTTTCTACTGAAACATAACTTACGAGGCCATAAAGCAAGTGGGTTAGAATATAAAATTCACTCATTACCGAGATAATCATATTACAAAGAACTAGTTGCTCTCATCCCGAGACCATTCACTTTCATTCACTCGCAGATTTTGGTGATCACTGTCCTGCTAATTTCTCGGTAGGATATTTAAAGGACGCTCTCCACAGCAAGAAAATGAGGATGACCATAACTAAGCCTGTTCCCCCTCAGCGGCCAATTTCTATTAATGATACCGTGCAATCATTTATATGTATATGATATATATATATATATATATATATATATATATATATATATATATATATATATATACTATATATATATATATATCGAGTTACAATGTCCTTTAATATCTAATTCGCTCTACCTCAGAATTAATATATTTTCATATATGCTTAACCGAAGGGGAATTTTTTTTTCTCGATAATAGACTTGCCTGGACCCGGGCGCGAACCTATGGAGCCATTCAAATCCAGGAACGTCAGTGAAGCTTTTACCTACTACACCACCGCAAGAGGCTAAAAGTTCATATCGCCTCTCACCCTCAAATACCTTTCGCGCTCAGGTAATTTGTTGGTTTGGAGACAACGATAAAGCTTCACTGACATTCCTGGATTTGAAAAGCTCCATGGGTTCGTGCCCGGGTCCAGGCAAGTGTATTATCGAGGAAAAAAAAAAATTCCCCCTCATTTAAGCATATATGAAAATATATTAATTCCGAGGTAGAGCGAATTAGATATTAAAGTCATTGTAGCTCGATATATGTATGTGAATCATGGAAATGTGATATGACTTATAGATTGGCTACGTGCGGTCAAAACCACTACAACGCTACCGGGGTCGAGGTGGGTTGATGTTGTCTCCAAACCAACGAATTACCTGAGCTCGAAAGGTATTTTAGGGTGAGAGGCGACATGAACTTTTAGCCTCTTGCGGTGGTGTAGTAGGTAACAAAAGCTTCACTGACGTTCCTGGATTTGAAAGGCTCCATGGGTTCGCGTCCGGGCCCAGGCAAGTCCTATATCGAGAAAAAAATTCCCCTTTGGTTAAGCATATGAAAATATATTATTCCGAGGTAGAGGTGGGAATTAGATATTAAAGGACATTGTAGCTCGATATATGTCTATGAATCACGGAAATGTGATATGACTTATATATATATATATATACATATATATATATATATATATATATATATATATATATATATATATATATATATTCGTTTATCAATAGTATCTAGAAAAGGGTTTCAATACAAATCCGCAAGCAATGTTGGCTGAAGTTTTCCTATGGAACAGCTTGGCTATGTAACTCTCTCCCACTATGGGTTTTATAAAACTTCAACATTATTAAAACTAAATAGTTATCCCTTTCATAAACAACTATCAATACCTTCATTTAAAAGCAGAATGACTGGGATTTTCTTTGTTGGTTCTTGCAACGCGAGTAGAAACGACAAGTTACTCGACATAAAGGTTGCTCAGAAATTACCAGGAATATCTCTAAAAAATAAATAGGATTAACCAGTGACTTATAAAACAATTAACAATGCAAATGAAGAAAAAGAGGGTAATAAGCCAAGAATAAATACGTCAAATATTAAGGATGAAGAGAGAGTAGAATAATGATTCATGAAATGAGTATCTGAGACATAAATATGGGCGTGTTAGTCTCAAAACTTATAACGCAAAAATCAAAGCATTAAAATTCTGAATGTGTAGTGCATACCACATAACCTAACTAAATTAATAATGAAATATCAACTACTTATGAAGGTGAGAGAGTGACCCTAAAAGGAACTGTGTAATAAAAGTATTGAAGAATAAGTTGTGAGGAGTTGGGGCCTTTTCCTTTAGAGACTGCAGTACACTCGTCAATCCGCCAAATGCAAATATAAATCAAAATTATGCTGAAATTTTCCCTATCCATTAAAAATTTCGAAAACTTCAGATAACAAGTTTTCTGGAGGCACCTGAGAGCAAATCAGTAAAGGTAAGATGTAAGTAATTAGTTTCTTTCCTTTCCTGTTTATTATTGAGAGGGTGGGATATCGTTTCTTTATCTTTACGTATAGTAAAATGTGTTTTATATCATTTACCTCATTCATGATAAACCAATTCAACAATTGCAATTATGACCATTGTTCAGTATTAAAAACACCCTTATCTTTTGGGCTTTAATCCGAGTTATTATGAAATAAAAGAATTTTTCTAGTCAAGATTTTTATGAAATTTTTTTAAATAAGCTGTTACCATATGCGGCAACACAACGATAAAATTGCCAAATATCAGTAAAACAACTGGACAACTGTGAAACATTTAGTGAAGAATTCTGGCTAGAAAATTCAGTGGTGTTGAGCAGTGCACAGAATACAAATTGAAAATTGTAGTTAAATCAAAACCTTGATGTCAAAATAATTTCTATATCGTGCATGTTTTAATATACAGCATTCAACGTTCACAGTCATGAACTGAACTTGTAAATACAGCTCGGACTGGAAAGTAGTGCTGAGCTTAGGTCTGAAATTATTTTTTTGGAGGAAAAAGATAAATAAATACAATATATATATGTGTATATATATATAATATATATATATATATATATATATTATATATATATTATAAAGAATAAAGAAGAATGAGCCAAGTATTGCACAAATTATTTCAAAAAGCCCAAAAGAAATTTTTTTACTAAATAGAAAACTTATACAATCTCTCTCTCTCTCTCTCTCTCTCTCTCTCTCTCTCTCTCTCTCTCTCTCTTAGGGAAGGATTCCAGTTCATTTACCACTGTCCATAGAGTTATATCCCTAACCAATTCGCTGAGGCATTTCTAAAAAGGTTTTTTGTTCCTGTCATCTCCCTTTGAGTTGAATCTGCCCACTGTATCAACCGACGTATATTGTTTGTGAAAGAGATGCCCGGCAAAAAAAAAAAACTTTTCCAACTCGTGTACATTCGCACATCATTGGCCGTTTGCCGTATTATCCTCTAACCTTTATAATCCATTTATGGAAAGCAATTTAAAAATGGGTCTTTATGAGTAAATAAATCTTACAGACGTAGAAAACCGATTAAAGGCATTGGCTTTTCTGCAAGGGAATATATGTATGACGTATGTATGCATGTGCCAGCAAATTATCACTTAACCCTTCCCAGGAAGATGAAGGTAGTATATTAAAAAGCATGACTCTAATTAGGAACATGCTCTGAGAGATTTATGATGAACGATTACTGCGACTTTTATGCTTAGTTAAATATCATTCTCGTATTTGGCTTAACACACATCAAGCATGTTCATATCGTTGTTATAAAGATCTTTTCGAAAATACTTTTAAGAGCACCAAACGAAATACTTTTGGTACAATTTCTGCAGGTGATATACATCGCCAATTTCTCATTTCGTCAAAACATATTCTTTTGACAATTTAGTGTTCTACATATCATGGAGCAACTTTTGTAATGCTAGATCTGTCATATATATTTATATATATATATATATATATATATATATATATATATATATATATATATATATATATATATATATATATATACATATACATACATACACATGAGTGTGTGTGTGCTCACAAATACCATAAACTATATCCATCTGATATCTTACAGTAACGGTCTCAGGCAAAACAGGTAATTGCGTTGACTCATGATAGACAG
>NC_087210.1:16837406-16839906 GCF_015104395.2 Macrobrachium nipponense | reverse complement strand
ACTAATATATAGAGATTAAAGATATGAATAATAAACGTGACAAATTTATGATCCTATTTCAATAAATTAAGTAAATGACATTATTACTATTGTCAGCATTGCATCTAATTTAATGAGAAAAATCAATGGATTCTACGTATTGAGAAAATGTTCATAGTCGGTGAAGGCCAGAAATAATTCTTCATAAGCTCCATTTTATTGTGGCTGATTTGTGAGCAGCAGGAAATATTCCACCAAGAAGGATAGCTATATATTATAGCTGTTTCACGAATTTTGGAACCGAAAGGAAGACAAAAATCGGAGATAACCACGTTAACCGCAAAACCTTCTTTTATGCAATAGCAGACACGCCAAGTTCTCAAATCAGTTCTCATGAATGTACTCGTACATCAACAGACCAAGAATTACGGAAGCGAAGTTATAACGAAATATTATTTGGTTTTTGTAGGTAGCAATGCGTCAATTTTCTGGCCTTTCATTCATTGCTCAAATGAAAACAAATAAACGGTTTCCTCTTAAACTGTTTCAGAATCACGGCTTTATAGGTAAAAAATGTTTTAATAATAAGTTTTTGGATACACTGAAGAAAGGAACGTATAATTCTGGAAAAACGCCCCATACAAAACTCAGTATTTTAGAGGAGCATATATACGAACGCAGTAAAATATAAAACGAAAAAGCGTAAGGCTTCAATAGCCAGAGCTGAAACCATTTTAGTGCAAATATTTCAGCAGAAAAACACAGATCCTTTTGAATGTCCCTAACCTCAGTAATGGTAAAATAATCTGCCAGGATTTCGAATGCGATTTTCCCATTGATAATCCAAAGTTATTTTATCAGGATCAATACCTGGGATTGGACAGATCCGATTTGAAATCCGCGCCATGAAATATATAATTGAAATGAATGAAAAGGCCGCAGATATTTGCTAACCGTAGCTGATATGGCCTTCGATTTTTTGTTTTTAAAAATTAAAATGTAAGCTAGAATTTTTTGCCATGAATAACACTGGTATATCAAATTATTACAAATTCATTATACTTGTTCATTTACGTGAGCAATGATGCATAAAGACTTCATATGATGCGCGTAACGTCTGTAATCTAATTCCTACAAACACACACACACACACAAATATATATATATATATAATAATATATATTATATATATATATATATATATATATATATATATATATATATATATATATATAATATATATATATATATATATATATATATATATATATATATATATATATATATATATATATATTATTATATATTGCTACTTTCAAAATGCATATATCTCCTCTGTGACTGTATAAAATGTTATGTAGAATTGTGCAAAAATTTTTCAGATTCCTAGATAGCTTAGAGATAGGACGTTTTAAATGTGTGTTCAGATTTCGCATAACTTAACGCTCTTACGCCGACTGGACGTATTTTACGTCGACATTTTTTGTCTCCCGTGTGCCGACTGGACGTATTTTACGTCAACTTACAAAAGTTTTTTTTAAAATTCGCGGAAAAATACTTATAGGCTTACCAGCCTAAAACTTTTGAATCACACGCCTTGGGGGATGCTGGGAGTTCACGGATCAAGGTGTTGTTTTGTTTACAATCGTTACGCAGGCGCGCAAGCACGAATTTCTTTCTTGCCGCACTAAAAAGTATCTGTGACACATCTCGGAAATTATTTCGTCACATTGACATAATTTTTGTACCATTGTAAATTAGCCGTTACATGAAGTATTATATATGAAAATGTTTGCATTTTTATGTAGAATACAACAATAAAATACTCATGATCGTAGCTTTTATCAGTTTTGAGATATTTTCATATAAATAACGATAATTGCCAAAATTTCAACCTTTGGTCAACTTTGACTCTACCGAAATGGTCGAAAAACGCAATTATAAGCTAAAACTCTTATATTTCGATAATATTCAATCATTTACCTTAATTTTGCAACTAATTGGAAGTCTCTAGCACAATATTTCGATTTATGGTGAATTTATGAAAAAACTTTTTCCTTAGCCGTTATATAAAGTTTTATATATGGAAATGTGCGCAATTTCATGCACAATACAACTAAAAACAACCCATGGTTGTAGCTTTTATCAGTTTTGAGATATTTTCATATAAATAACGATAATTGCCAAAATTTCAACCTTCGGTCAACTTTGACTCTACCGAAATGGTCGGAAAACGCAACTGTAAGCTAAAACGCTTATATTCTAGTAATATTCAAGCATTTACCTTCATTTTGCAATAAGTTGGAAGTCTCTAGCACATATTCTCGGGATTATGTGAATTATGAAAAAATTACATTTTCTTTACGTCCGCGCGGTAACTCTTCCAAAAAAATCATACGTGCGATTGTGGTAATGTTTGCACCATTTTAAATTAGCCGTTACATAAAGTTTTATATATGAAAATGTGCGCAATTTCATGTAGAATACAACAAAAAATAAAATAATTGAAGGTTGTAGCTTT
>NC_087210.1:16814482-16821982 GCF_015104395.2 Macrobrachium nipponense | reverse complement strand
AGGCTGTTCAAGAAAATGTTGATATTCTTTTGTCCAAGTTAGATGAAGTACAGTCAGAAATAGAAGTTGAGTTAGAGAGTGACTTGTTTGATGATGACTTGGCCAAGGCCTTTGAGTTTAGAATGACGTCTCTTATACCTAGGATTAAGGCTGAGTTAGACAAAAAAGGTGACAATGATAGTAGTACTAATGGATCTTCAGGTGCACAAGTGAAGCTGCCTAAGCTAGAACTGCCGGAATTTAAAGAAGTGACAGAATGGCAGTCCTTTTGGGACCAGTTCAGTTGTCATGTAGACAATTCAGATATACCAGTAATAAGTAAGTTTAGTTATTTGGCGTCATTGTTGGAAGGAGAAGCCAAATCAGTTATCTCAGGTCTATCTCACACAAGTGTAAATTATAAGATTGCATGTGATCTACTTAAGGAGAGATTTTGAAGGCCAGAGAGGATGATATTTGCCCATGCTCAAACACTTTTAAATGGCAAGGTTCCTGTTAAGGCAGGAGGCCCTAAGTATGTTTACCTGCTGTGGATTCTACGGAATGAGTTGTTGACGCATATCAGAAGTTTAGAGGCTTTAGGTGTATCTGGTAAGCAGTGTGAAGTTTTCCTGACGCCAATTATTCTTTCTCGTCTTCCAAGTGAAATACGACTAGAGTGGGCTAGGAAAGGTGCTGGTCATGAAAGTGATTTAGAATGGCTTCTGAAATTCTTACAAGAAGAAATTGAAGCTATTGAAAGGTCTGAGACATTTAAAGATGTTACTTCTAGGAAACCAGAAAATCCTAGTGCATCTGAAGAAAAAGAAACTGGCACTCTAAGGGCTCAACAGAGAAGGTAACTTCTGCATCTGCTCTGCATATCTCATCAGAGGTTGAATATCCTATCTGTGGATATTGTGCTAAAAAACATAAAACAGGAAATTGTTATGAAACCTTGAAATTGAATGGGCTACAGCGGGCTGAGAAAATAAAATCTGCTGGAATGTGCTTTAAGTGTTTAAAAAAGGGTCATTTAGCTAAAGGGTGTTTTTCCAAGTGTAAAAATTGTAATGGAAAACATGGCCTCATAATGTGTGGTATTAAGTTGGATTCAAATAAGGATGATGACTCCATAAAGGTTGCTGTAGAGAACAGGTCTGAAATTGTAAATAAAGGTAATGAGCAAGGTTCCTCTGTTAATTTTGCTGGAGCTGCTCTTCATAACGTTTCTTCTACAAATGTAACTTGTACTATTTTACAAACTGCAAAGGTTCGTGTTGTGGGATCTTGAAGCAAGAGCTTTGTTTGACAGTGGGTCTGACCGTACTTATGTTAGTAGTAACATTGTAAAAAATTGTAAACCTGAGTGGATTACTAGTCAGCCCCTTGCATATTCAGTATTTGGAGGTGACAAGTCAAGTAAGAGTAGCCTAAGTACGATTTATAAATTGAAGGTACTTGATCATAATAATTTGTTGACAGCTGTTGAGATTCCTAAGATATGTCAACCCTTGATTAGACCAGTTATTCCAAATAATATGTTAAATGCATTTTCTCATGTACAACTTGCTGATGATTATCAGAATAATTCACATATGGATATTGATATATTGATAGGTTTGGATGCATACTGGCAGTTCATAAAGTCTGATGATGTAATTCAATTTGATGGAATTGTAGCTCAGAACTCTATATTTGGTTGGGTACTGTCTGGTGCTTGGGATGCTAATCCTTTTTATCCCTGCACATTATCTCAAATGTTGTGTATTTCTAAGGTGTCTGATTATGATGTAAGTAAATTTTGGGATCTAGAATCTGTAGGGATTAGTCCTAAGGAGTCCAATGATCAATTAGAGTCAAATTTCACATTGCAGGAATTTTCTGAGAAAATTTAATTTGTTGAAGGTAGATATGAAGTAGCCCTACCTTGGAAAAGTGAAACAGCTAAGAGTAATCTAATAGATAATAAAAAACTTGCTTTAAAGATACTAAATAAATTACACTGTAAATTAGATAAGGATGTTAAGCTGAAAACTGAGTATTACAAAGTTTTTCATGAGTATGAAAAGGAGGGTATAATTGAGGAAATTCTTAGCAATGAGATTAGTAGTGCTTTCCCTAATTTTTATATGCCTCACAGACCTGTTGTAAGAGGAGCTAGTACAAGTACAGAGGTAAGACCTGTTTTTGATGCTTCCGTTGCTAGTTATAATGGAGTATCTTTGAATGATTGTCTCCAAGCTGGCCCCTCTCTTAACTCCGACTTAGTAAAAATACTGATTCGATTTAGGAGATGGCCTATAGCCTTGTCAGGTGATATCAACAAGGCATTTTTACAAGTGAGTATGAGACGAGAAGATAGAGATGTACATCGTTTCTTACTGAAGTGTGAAAAGGGTATTAGAATTATGAGATTTCGGTGTGTTCCATTTGGTAACACTGGTAGCCCCTTTTTATTAAATGCTACAATTCGATATCATCTTGAACAGTGTAAAATGACTGAGGTAATACAAGAGTTAAAGGAAAATATGTATGTAGATAATTGGTTGAGTGGTGCTGACAGCTTTAATGTAGCTTATGCCAAGTTCAGTGAGGCTCGTAAGGTTTTATCTCTGGCAGGTATGCCTTTGACCAAATGGGTCTCTAATAGCAAATTAGTGACTTCTAGATTTAATGACAGAATTAATCTTGTTGAGGAAGACGAAGCTACTAGTGTGTTAGGATTGCATTGGTATAACAATTCTGATACATTTTCCTTTCATGGAATTGAACTAAGCTCCAAGGTAAAGCTGGAGTTGACCAAACGATCCGTTTTGAGTCTTATTGCTAAATTATTTGATCCTCTGGGTCTTATAAGTCCCTTTGTAATATATGGTAAAATACTTTTTCAGGACATTTGGAGATTGGGTCTTCTTTGGGATGATTTGTTACCTATGGAACTGCAGGTTAAGTTTCAGAAGTGGGTCGAGAGTGCTAAATTTCTGAAATCTTGGAATGTTAATAGGTGCTATTTTCCTGATACTTCATGGGCAGGTCTTTGTAAAATTGAATTACATGCCTTTGGAGATGCTTCCACAAAGGGGTATGGTGCTTGTGTATATATACGAACCTGCTCCCAGGATGGTTCTTATAAGGTGTCATTGGTGGCATCCAGATCTAGAGTAGCACCTATCAAGACAGTAACTCTTCCTAGACTGGAATTAATGGGGAGTTTATTATGTTCAAGGTTAGTAGTTTTTGTAAAGAATGCTCTAAGTTTGAGTAATGATACCTCCCTCATATGTTGGACTGATTCTAAGCTAGCACTTGCTTGGATTCAAGGAGACCCTTGTAAATGGAAACCCTTTGTAGCTAACAGAGTTACTGAAATCCAAAGTATAACTCCACCTAGCTGTTGGCATCATTGTTCAGGAATTGATATCCAGATGGATGTTAGGTGATCAGCTTTTGGCTAACAGTTTATGGGTAAATGGTCCCTCCTGGCTATCTGAACCTTTGTATTTTTGTCATGAAGGTAAAAACTTGTTTTCTACTATGGAAGAAGCTAATTGTAAGGACGATATGACTTGTGTTGCTCTCAGTTTAGACACATCTTTGTTTGAATTTGATAGATGGAGCCACTTTAGTAAAGCTCAGCATGTAATGGCTTGGGTTTTGAGATTTGTACATAACTGTAAAATGCATGTAATTAAGTGTTTGGAAACTTCAGGCTCATTGACTTCAGATGAATTAGATAAGGCCAAAACTAAAATGATTTATTGCGTACAGAGAGAGGTCTATCCCTCGGATGTTAATGCTTTATTGAGAAAAAACCCATTTCAAAGGGATAATTACCAGTCCTATACAAAGATTATATTATCTGGAAATTTCAAGTTTTGATTCTGAAGCTATAACAGAAACCATAAATGAATCCATGCCTGAATTCCCTCTTGAGTACTCTGTTGAGAATTGCACCCAATCGGGCCGGATAACTAAGGTCCCTAAGAAACTAGATTTGTGATCATATAGGTTTGTATCTAGATTCACATGTTCATTCAAGATTTGTAAGTCCATTTTGCTATGAATAACATTTATCATAATTTATTGTTTATTTTTGTCTCTTAGCAAACATCAGTTTGAGTTACTGCTACAGAATCTATTAATATTACTGGGAAATTTGAACTTCCTATTTGAGACAAATTCCAGTGTAACTTACTGTATGTTATGGGACTGTACCTTGTTCATTATTATGTTTTCTTTGTTTGATAGGAGTTATGACTCCTATGGTGGGGAGAATGTTGGAATTAACTTTGTGAAAGGCTTTACTTGTTTATTTAGTTGAGTATGCCATTTAATTTGCTGTTTCAACGTTTTCTTTAATGTCATTTGAATTATGAATTTTATTAAATAATCTAAGTTTATTTAAATACTGCATTATTATTAATTGTATTGTATTGCTTTAATTTGAGTGATTTGCCTTTGTAATTGTTGAGTAAGAAATTTAAGAATAAGTGATTTTTACTGTTTTGTGATCCTGTAAGATTTTCTGATGACTTGTTGTCATCGTTTGTTGTAAGAATTTAAACAGAATATAGTTGTAAACAACGGCGTCAGCACCTGGCTTTCATTTCTCATACCTTCTTCGATGTTGTTAGTCATTTATTAAGAACACACTGTAAAGCTACTTTCAACACATGCATGACAAACAGGTGGCATTTTTTGTCGATTAATATAAAAAATATATTTTTGTACCAGAAGGATTTTTTTGCTTTAGGCATCTTTTTCTTAATAAAGAAATGTTTTGTTTCCTATTGACACAGATAGTTTATTGACATTACTGGGTATTTCAGTAGTGCCTTCTCTTTCATTAAGAAAAACTATTATTCGACATCAACATGAGTTAGCAGCATGCATCTTGATTACATTTTCATGTCTTTCATCCATTTTGTTTTCACGGGACGCCTTGACCACAGTCTACTTTTGTTGTCAGATGTTTTGCAGGGAAATATCGAAATTGATATACTCTAATTGTCCTTACCCAATAAATAACTTTTCCCCTAAGGACCTTATTTTTGAACCTTTGGGTCAATTATTTATCCAGTCTATTTCATTTTTTTTTTTTATTTACATATCTTCTGTTGACTTTGGCAGTTTCATACTTTTGCTTTGTTCTTTTCACTATAATCTACATCAAAATGACGCTGAAACTAATGCTGTATATATTTTTCATAGACATGTAAATATTTTTCTTAGACATTTAGATGCTGACAACATTTTCCTCATTGCACCTTAGGCCGACATTCTGTAATCATGTGTGCATGTTTGTTTTGTAATATTGATAAGACCACTACCTAGAAACCAATTTAAAGCCCCGTCTTCCTTCTTTGACGTTTGACCAATAATCGTTTTTTGCATGCAGGATGATAGACAACAATGTGAAGGAATTTATTAGCAATTGGATTCTCTCTAGCAATTTGGAGGAATGATGCACCGATATACTAAATTTGGATTCATCCAAGGTTAGAGCCCAATCTGCCACTCATGACCGGTGTATCAAGCACCTTGAGGTTAGAGTCAGGCGAATGACATCGTTGAAAAAGAACGTTACACACAAAGAAAAAAAGGCGGATAGTGAAAAACAGATCTTTATTTAAATATTATAGACCACAAATATGGGGAACATTTGGGACGTACTTCTATCCTTAGGGTTCATGCCTACTTTCTCGAACCTCTCTTTATCTTGCCCCTACGTTAGGTTAGGTTAGGTTGAGTTATATTAGTTCCAAGGTGTTAACGGTAATTTGGGTGTGGGAAACATTATAAGATTATATTCCAGAAAATTTTCAAGATGATTCTATGCTTAGATTGTAAGACTCTGTGGGTGTGTGTGTGTGTGTTTTAGCTCTTCTGCTATAGAATAACATTGCTTCCATTTATGACAAAATGGTATTAACTTTCAGTGGTATTTACAACACAAGTCCCAAGTCCATTTTCATTATTTTTATTTCTGCGAGGTTTTCAACACTAAGTCATAATCAGATATAATTTAACTTCGCTTTCAGTTATTTTTTGTTGTGTCACGTCGTGCCTTATTATCAAAATTGTCTTAACGAGCCTTTTTTTCGGGGTCTTGTACCTTTCAGAATATTTGTTAAGTAAAGTGCACACATATTTCATCGAGCTTACCTTTTGCTATTTCCGAAAATTTTCTTATATAAGTTAAGATAACTAATAAAAGTGCATATACATATATATAAATATATACACATACATATAGGTTGACTAAAGTTCTTTTTAAGTATAATATATGCGATAAGGTAAGTGTGTCAAACGCTTGTGAACAAAGAGGCATACAATCTGGGAGAAAAGCAGTAATGCTTTTGCTGTGATATTCATTTGAACCAGAATCGATTTTGCTTGTCACCAATATACTATATTAAGCGTTTGATGTCATTGCTGAGGAAATATGTAACTGAGTAATAGACGTCTGAAATATACTTATGCTCTGATAAAAATGTACAACGAAATTAAAACATTCTAGATGAACAAAAATGGACATCATTGTGTTTAGTAACAATTATTAAAGAACGGAGATAATTTGCATACATAGAGCTGAACAAAACAAAGAATCTCCCCTAAGGGTACCTAGACGAAAACATATGGAAAAAGCATTTAATGTATGCAGTACCCTGAGGGTTTCTCTTGCGTATCAAATCACGGTAATGAATAAGTGAGTGCATCAGGAGAAAGGAACAGGAATATGAAACACGACTAGATCCACTGAAAGAAATAATGAGTAATAAAAGAAAAAATCCTTGAAAATTAGATGGGATAAAGGAGAGAAATAAGGTGAATGGTGTTTTAGAGAGCGTAGAATCTACCATGTTTGTGTTACACTGTTAATATTGAAGAAATAGCATGATCTGCAGTTTTCAGCTTCTGTATTGTAAAATGAAGGGACATCTTGCCTTAATAAAGACGGATAATGAATGAGGAAATGTTATAGTTAAAACCGAAAGATACTGAACCACAGCAAAACTAAAATTACTGATCAGAGGACCCAATATCTCCATTCCGCTTTTCAAATCATTTTGAAGATTGGTTCAACTTTGATTTGTTAACATCACATTCACAGAACTTAAGGAAGCACCATTTCATTCTAAAAGGGATTTTGGTCAGTGATAGCTCATAAGTCTTCGTATATTCAGAGATGATGCTGTCATGCAACTTGCTTCATGTTCCTTGATCTGCCGTTGAAGGAATGTCATTCCCCACTGTCAATTTAGAGAGTCATCTATTTGGTACAACTGTGAAGGTTAATCATTTCGGCATGTTAATGAAATCAAGTTCTGCACCGCAGAAAAAAATCAGTCACAGGAGAAGTTCTTGATAATAAATTAAGAAAACGGGCGTCAAGACTAATTGGGTAAAAATCAATCATTTATTAGTGAAACACCAGTGAAAATAGGATAAGTGGATGTCTGCATACCGACTCATATAAATCAATACTCTAGATTATTCCGTTCAAGTTAGAATATT
>NC_087210.1:16804482-16806982 GCF_015104395.2 Macrobrachium nipponense | reverse complement strand
GGGTTAAGAGAAGTAAGGTGTGTTCAAACAGAAGAAAGACAGTATGTAAGTGTAACAATGAGTGGTTAAGGAAACTGGTAGGGAAAGTAGAAATGGCTGATGTATTAGATGAATTGATGGACAATAAAGGAAAACTTTAGATGGACTGATTTTAATAAACCAATTTCTGCATGAATAATATAAATTTCATATACTCTTTGGATAGACAAGGAAGTCTTTGATCACGAAGAATAAGGATTTTAAATTATTTCAAAGGGAAATTTGGGACTAGAGAAGTGAAAGGTTTGCATATCCGAGAAAATCAGGATGTTTCACTTAATTCATAAAGATAATTAAAGTTCAATAATTTGTTCTTACTAATGCCCTGCAATCTTCAGGTTTAGTATATATTCGAAAATAAGTCTTCGAAGGAAGCATTTCACATAATGTTAATAATTTGACAAAAGTGTGAGGCAAATAATCACAGTTCGACCCATCGAAGAAAATAAAAGTTCTGAACAAAGGCGAGAACATGATATCTCATTTTGCGTCTATTTCCTTGCAACCCACGCTTAAGCCTCTCTCTCTCTCTCTCTCTCTCTCTCTCTCTCTCTCTCTCTCTCTCTCTCTCTCTTCGGATGTTTGTCCGTCAAAGAGTCGAAGGTTGGGGGGAGTCAGTTTTATCCTTGAAATGTATACTGCCTGGTGTCCAGATATTGTACCTGAAAAACGCTGTTTTCTTAGTGCAGTAAAGATATAGATTCAAAATACAATTCGTTCTTTTAAAACACACACACACTACTATATATATAGTATATATATATATATATATATATATATATATTATATCTATATATATATATATATATATATATATATATATATATATATATATATAATATATATATATATATATATATATATATATATATATATATATATATATAGATAGATATATATATATATATATATATATATATATATATATATATATATGTTTATATATGTATGATATATATATATATATATATATATATATGTTTATATATGTATATATATATATATATATATATATATATATATAATATATATATATATATATATATATATATATATATATATATATATATATATATATATATATATATACCAACAGGGGTTCCATGAAGAAAAAAGCTCACATTATGTGAGCTGTTGTCTTGCTGGAACCCCTGTTTTGAATGTGTAGCCGTCTGTCCGCCGTTGTTTTATATATATATATATATATATATATATATATATATAATATATATATATATATATATTATATCTATATATATAAATAATTTCCAATAGATATAAACTTTGCTGTGACGAAGGCTATCATATTACATATCTGTTCTATTTTCCGTTATTGCGATATTATACTTAATTGCAGTTATTGATAGGATTAAAGTAATTAATGTTTTTTTGGTAAAAAAAGAAAGCCTATATTTTTTACTAAAAATGTAATTTTTCTTCTTTTTGCTAACAATTGCGATAAAATAATGTTATGTGAGTAGTTTGCATAACTATAGTTTGTATGATGCATATATAGGACTCGCAGTGTTGTATATACGTTTTGAAGCATTTGAAATATAAATCGTTATTCCTATTGAATTTCTCACTATAATGAAATCAGGCACATACCAGCAACTGTCTACCAAAAGACACATGCACATTTATGCGGGGAAGAAAGTAATGAAAAAGTAAACCAGTAATCTGAGAATTCATGTGCAGACTAATACGCCACTAGGGTGCATAACCACTCACTGCAAAAAAATAAATAAATAAATAAATAGATAATAGTGTATGGTGACAGATAATTTTTACACTCATTATTCAGTGATTATTGCTAACGCACACAAGAGTACTGCGTGTCAGAAAGTTACACTAAATGAGAGATATTGTAGACATTAAGATATTAGTTTGCTGTGTACACTGCAATAGGACAGCAAATTTGATCTCAACTTTCATACGATTATCAAGTAAAAAATAAACAAGAATGACGGAGTGAAATAAATAAGATTAACCTCGTTGAAAATCTTCATTTACAATTATGTATGTATTTTACGTATATATAAGATGTATATATATATATATATATATATATATATATATATATATATATATATATATATATATATATTATATATATATATATGTGTGTGTGTGTGTGTGTGTTGTGTGTGTGTGTGAAAGTGTGTATACGTATATATATGATATATTTGACGCAACACTTGAATGAGGATACAGATTCAAATAACTGCATGTTCTTCTCCCTAATATTCAACGTTTGGTGAAAATGTCAATATACCAGGCATTTGCAAACAAATGCACCCCTACAATATAATAACCATGGATACATAAATCGCAAACAAACTGCATATACTTAGTTTGCCTCGCAGAGGGTAACGTTATCAAACGGTGATTTAGTTTAATTTGCATATTTTGCGCACTGATTAGTATAATTAACAAAATAGATTTAAGGAATCGTTTTTAG
>NC_087210.1:16789482-16799482 GCF_015104395.2 Macrobrachium nipponense | reverse complement strand
ATATATATATATATATATATATATATATATATATATATATATATATATATATATATATATATATATATATATATATGTATATATATATATATATATATATATATGTATATATATATATATATATATATATATATATATATATATATATATATATATTATCTATCTATCTATCTATATATATGTATATATATATATATATATATATATATATATATATATATATATATATATATATTGTGTGTCTACGCGAGTATGAAATACGTATGAATGCAGGTGTGTGGGAGTTTTGTAAAACAAAAAAAATAATTATTCATAAAAGACCTTTTTCGTTAATTTTTTTTTCTTATCAAATACTAAACAGTCTCTTTGAAATTCAGCGGAGTCGCAGGAGTATGCATCCTAAAAACCTTAGATGCAGTACATACCCAAAATGCCTGAATGCACTTGGCTTTCCACTTGAAGTTGATGCTGGCTAAATCAAAATGCCAAGTGCAATTAAATCGTGTATGAAGGCTTAACGACGTCTTGTCCTGTCTAATTGCTACCGAGGGCTCAGTGTGCTCCTCAGGTCCAGTATGCATCGTTGGGATCTGAATTATGCATAAATAACGGTGCTATGCCTCAACTTTGTTTGAATGGCCGGTAGTGGACAAACTTTGACCGCCTGAGAAAATACCGGATATGTGGAGGAAGTAGAACGGGAAAAGTCAAATGAATAGAAAGCCCATCATTCAGTTACAATCCTTTGCTCTTAAATATAACGTCTTATTATATTATTATATAAGACTGGAATAAAGCTATTTCGATTTTAAAAGTAGGTGCGTATATTGTCAATTAATTTATCGACAAAATGGTCGAATGGTTTAAAAAGATTATTAGTGTTTTAATTTCTTTCAAGTATTTACAAAATTTTAGGGCTACAGGATTTTTCTTACCTGTCTCATCCTCTCAAACTCTTTCCAGACTATGCGAGCTCTGAGAAAATCCATTACTTTCAACTGTTAACCACCTATTTCATTTCGGTCATAGTATACTTGAAGATTTTTTCAATCGTATATGAGACCTGCTTTGTGGAAATCAACCAATAACACTCTTTGGTAATGAACTTTATTTCATTAAGACATTTGTGATATGTGTTAGTGAATAATTTTCTTCGTTTCAGCAAAGTTCCTTTCAGTCTCTTTTTATTTATATAAAAGATCCTCAAAACATTATGCAAACTGGACGATGTTCGTTTTAAGCATCTCATTTCATATCACACACACACACACACACACACACACACACACACAGCTGTCAAGTATCTTCCCAAAGATATAAAATTTCATAACTTGTATCTGTACTGTCACCAATGATACAACCAAAACATTGCTTAAAATTTAACAAAGTATCCATACATCAACTTTCCTATCACCACACCATATATCCTATAAAATGTCTCTTAGTGCAGGTTTTTATGAAATGCCATATTGCACAGCCAGCACAATATTCTCCACTCTTTAAGACTCCTGTTTATCCTACAAAAGGTCCGTTCAGTCGAGTCGGTCACATTCCTTAGGCTGACATATCATATCCAAAACAATATCTGCCCAATCACTTTTCCGAAATAAGATTACGTTTCAATCTACTTCATGCATTTCCTTTAAACAAACACATTTTACTTCATATACAGTACAATACAGTACTCGAGCAATTCTAAAACCAAGCACAGATAAGCGTAAGAGGGCAGCTGGCCTTAAGCACAGCGATACCACTTCGAGAGACCATCTACCAGGTACATATGCAGCACAGCTTGTCCACACCTAGTGTCATAGGTCATCATTTGTCCTTACACATTTAATCGGCCAACAGCTTGATTTATAGTACAAATGAATACCATTGAACCTAGAAGATAGATAGGGTTAAAGCACTGCAGAATCTCTGCCCTAGGATTGATACTACAAAAAAACCAAAGCTACATCGAAAAGGAGAACAGAAACATTATTTATACAAGTAAATAAATAAATTAATGATGAAAAAGTTAATGAAAGATGTACTGCAGGTGCAGATAGCAGGAGAACTATATAACGAGTAAATGACGTAATTACGAGATTATTAGCGATAAAAAGGTCTGAAATTTCCACCTCTACTGCACAGCGAAATGCCCATGGACAGCTTTTATTGAACAGCTAATACCGGTCACAAACCGAGTGAGACCCAACATCACGCTATTTGTCTCCACAAAGAGGAGCAATTAGTTGCATTACCAGTGTCGACATTCGAGGTAATTTTGACATTTTCATCAACTGCCTGTGCGAGGCATAAATATGGTCTTCTAATTTGCGCTGGAATACACCGTAAACACTATGATTTTTTAACTGATTACATTTGCGTAATAGTTTCCTTTTGTGTTCTTTATGACGTTCATATTTATCATGATTTATTAACTACTACTGTAATTTATATTGTTAATGTGATAATGAGGCATGTAAGATATTGTTTATAGCTGAGATTAACATGAAATAATAATGCTTTTAGCGCTGCCAAAAACATTCAGGTCAAAATCTCCACCACAGGAAACATCAAAAACTTATTCTCTTACATTAATAATCGGGTATGTATACATATGCATGCCTGCATATTTTGTTACAGAGACCAGTTAGCATTTGTCTTAGTGTCCACTATATGTATACATGTATATATATATATATATATATATATATATATATATATATATATATATATATATATATATATATATATATATATATATATATAATATATACACACACACACACACACACATATATATATATATATATATATATATATATATATATATATATATATATATATATATATATATATATATATATATATATATATATATATATATATATATATATATATATATATATATATATAGAAAGTAAGAACGATACTGTCCAACCCAATAACTGTGACAATAGGTTATAAGGTCACCCACATGTACAGTATATTATGGCAAATAATAACCTAAGTGATCCGGCATCCACTAATAGCAGCATAGACACTAGCCAATAATACACTTAACTGAGTTATATAAAACACAGGAGAGCTGGAGTGTTCCTAGTTACTAAGGCAGTTTTCATCCCCTATACGTTTTTTATGTCATATTGATAAAATACTTATAATGCATGTAGTATGTCTCAATTTAGATGTCAATACAAACATGTATTCGATGGGGTGGTTTTCTGCTATGCCAGTAAATGACAGATGAAAAACTGTTCCAATTTTTTTCCAGCCACTTTCCCTTTTTCTCCAGTCTGCAGGATGCACAATTAATCACGATAAAGTCGGTAAAGGCAGAACCACCCCCCTTCTCTCTCTCTCTCTCTCTCTCTCTCTCTCTCTCTCTCTCTCTCTCTCGACAAATTTGATAACTTCGGAATATTGTATTTTCGATAAAAGTTAGTCAAGCGTGTGCTCATGGTGTGTAGGAGAGAGAGAGAGAGAGAGAGAGAGAGAGAGAGAGAGAGAGAGAGAGAGAGAGTCGCAGAATTTCCTTCCAGAAGGAAGCAAGATTGCAATGTCATGTTTGGAGATCCTCAGAAAATCTAACGGATCTCGAACAAAGAGATAATTAATAGTAGGTTCATTTGGAACATTCCTATAGAAGTATGAATGAGTAAGGCCTTTCGAATTACAGATTAACACTAGGGGGAGAGAAAAAAAATAAAAAGTCTGGCTCAATATAGAAAAATTGTGCTTCCGTTATGGATCTTTGTATGAAAGTTCATGTATATATGATTATGAGAGTATTTAGAATGTATAAATTACATTTCCCCGTTAATCACAATGACTGCCATGTACACAAAAGATTTTTTTTTAACATATTTTAATGAATATATCAAACGTTTTGCAGTATTGTATATTCTCCCGCAAGAAATCTGTCCGTTTGCAAAACAACCCGCGTTATCCAATGGCAACGAAGAATTATATTATAAACATATAACTGTATTCTTATAAAGTTATTTTAGTTCCTCCTATCTCACAGGGACGAAAGTTAAAACGATAGCAGTCGAGATGTTGTGCGGGTTAATGCTAAAGGTTATACAACACAAACACACACATAGGTGACACACTGATCGGTAACGAAAACGTCGCGTAACGAACTTACTGAACAAACAAATTGAAGCGCCGCATCAATCTCTAAACATGAGCTCAGTGAGTTAGTAAATATGCCGTGTCATTCAGTTAAGTGGATGTACAAACAACTAGCAAGTACATAAAGATATCTAATTGTCCAGGAACAGATCGAAGTACAAAACTAAATATGATATTCTATCATCTATAACAGACGAGTTTTTACTGCAAAATGATCTGGATATTGAGTACCTACTCATTGCGCTCATGAACCGATAGATCATTTGAAAGATAAACGAAGAATTAGGAATTTTGCAGCATTTGTGAAAAAGTACTTAGCGTCTGTAGGTGACTTTTGAGGATCACACATCAACATTTTCCAAACGAGTTTACTTTTTCTGCCAATATATGGGAAGGGAAGCAACTTTATGATGTTAATAAGACGTAACGATTTACCTTGCAACAGAAATAACACTGCCGAGAGAGATAGTTACTTCACTCCCTGAGAATAAAGAAAAAAACGGCAAATGACAGTCAACGTTAGTTCCGTTTTCCACCATTCCAGGTATATAAAAATCTTTTATTATATGTAAACGCTGACGTTTCATGATTTCTTGCAAATTTGTTGCTCTCTTTCTTCGGGAATGGATAGGTCGCGTATTTCTAGGAATCTGTTTCGCAATACATCTGCGTTCTGAAACTCTGGGTTATAAAAGAACACGTGAAACATTTCTTGATAAAGGTTCGGCTGTCTGAATTTCTCGTGAATTACTCTCCGTTCATGTTGCTGTTTATCATTTACTTCATTTCAGTTGTAGTAAATTTAGCTCGTTTATAATTGCAATAGCCGACATCAATCAGTAATTTACGCACAACTATCTCAGGAGAGACAGTTTATCAGTTTCAAATTGTAATTGAATGTTTTTATATACTATGTGATACTTTATTTCTAGAATATTTTTTTACGCATTTTGTTCCCGTATTCTTCTTTTATTCCTCTAAATTTCCTTCTATGGTTTATTGGAGAACTCTACGATAAATTGAAACCATTCAACCATGAAAGTGCACTGAAATTAGTTTCTTAGCGAGAAAACTTACTTTACACAGACTTTTTTAAGTGAAATGTCACTAAGGACAATAGCGGTGGGTAGGAGATGGGATCGCCGCAACGGGGGTTACACCATCCCCCAGAATGGGGATTCTTGTTGAGTTATACTGCTCTAGTTTACCTAAGGTATTGTGGACTACAAGTTGTGATAAAAATCTTAGCTGTTGTTTATTTACACTCACAGCTTCTGCTGTTTGTGATCTGTGGAACCGGGCTTCTGTATGCACGAGCTCTGTGCTTCCTAATATGCTTACTAATTATGCTTCTAGTATTGGTTTACGGTCATGGTCATCTTCTTAGTGTTGAAATGTTGCCCCTTGGTTGCGGTGAGCTTGCAATCGCCTGCTTATTAGAGTAGTAGTGGTGTGACCTATATATATTAATTGCTGAGGGGGTGGCATGTCCCTTCTGTGCATTTAAATTTGAATAATATGTTGGTCGACTCCTTTACTTTTCTACGGGGGACCGTGCCATCTCGCATCAAGGTCTAGAGAACTTGTTTCTCAGGAAAATGGTGCTGTTACATGGGTGCTGACTAGGTTCGGGCGGCGGCCCTCGACACGTAAGAAATCCTCTTGGCAATTAACCTCTTCATGGGCTCATCCTGGGACTGGCTGTGATATACGGACGGCTTTGTATAATACAATAAGATGTTTCACGGTGAGGTACGCGTTGTCACTGGTGTGCTGGCATACGCTTCAAATTGTCTTTTACAGTGGTTATTAAAGTTTGTATTATCACGCCCCCTCTAAGAGTTGGTCCTTTCTTTCACGCCCCCCTTACATCTATGAGTAAAATCCCCTCCCAGGTTTAAAGGAAAATGAGACAAATGAGAAAGATAAGGGGTTTTGAGGGATAGGAAGGGAACATGGTAAGCCCGACGAGCCTAACTAGAGTAGCACGCATGGAAAGTAACGTTACAAGGCGATACTCTTGTTAAGAGGATAACGAATATTATTAGTTTTTTCTATTTTTTTCTGCAATGGCTGAGTAGCTATGCATGAGGAACAATGAGTGATTGCACGTCTCACGTACACGGCTACCACAATGTCAGGGCACTCACCACGGGCGTTAGTGCGCTGATCCACATTAGTGTTACGTTTTGGAACACGGTAGTATTGTGCCTGTCTCCTTTCTCCTCAACATTTACAAAAAAAGGGGAAGTTGGCCTTCGACATCATAATTCAGTAGTGAAGTTTAGGCTAGTCCCTTTTCATTTTCAGCATCGATGGCATTAAGATGTCTATATATCCAAATGTTTTGTAGGTCCAATATTATTGCGTACTCTACCGGCGATGGATACATTAACATTTTAAACTCTTTGTCTTCACTGACGTTGTAATATCCATTCCTATATAATAAGTATAATATGTACAATTGTGCTCTTTGAATAGATTAAAATCTCGTCGTATTTTGGAAATTTATTAAAAACAGTTTCAAGAGCAACTGGCCTCCCCTTCAGATGATTTCAGAATTACAGAAAAAATTATAAAATAGAAAACAAGGGAAAGTTACAAACGTTGAGAGAAATAATGCCCCCTTGTCTTGCCCCCTTAAACAGGTGTTCATTGCCTACTGTCACTTTAAACAACAGTTGTCAAATTACATAACAGGACAACAAGCTGTCAAACTTATAGTTACCATTATTTAGGTTAAAATTAGGTACTGCCCTAATGAGACCAGCCTCAACTCTCTTCCTTTTCCTATATATCTTAGTTGTAAATTAGTGACTAGTAATGTGATTTTCTTCAGTGGTCTATTAAGGAGGAATCTTTACTTACTGATTATAATCGTAAGAGCTCTCGTCCTTATTCCTGGCGACAAAATGATCGTCTTTCATATCTCATTTCTTTGGAAAAAGACTTGATGCTTGATAAGAATGATAACGTCTCTAACAGGACAAATCATCCCGATCAAAACAGCCATCACTAATGGTCATAATAACCAGCTTGAAGCAATTCAAAAGTAATACTAATTTCCCTTCAATTACTGTGGTGTTTAGCCGGTTTTTAATGGCGCTGGCTTTGGGAAACCCTGCTAAAATGGGTGTTCCATTTTCCTAATATGTATGATCATTGTTTTTTCGCAGTTCTCCTAAATAGCATTGTAATGCAAACTGTGTGTTCTTAAGTGTTGAAGTTTTTCATTCATATTTCTCTGTTCGCATGAGAGAGAGAGAGAGAGAGAGAGAGAGAGAGAGAGAGAGAGAGAGAGAGAGAGAGAGAGAGACTATGTTTAATGTTGTTTCTCCAAAAGATTACAAAATACTCTATCACTTTATATTAAAGTGAATTTTGCTTTATTTTCTCTCCTAACATAACTTAATTTTCATACAGTATATTTTTCAAAGTTGAGACATTCATGGTTTGCAGTCTTTTTTATCGGTTCTCGTGCTTCTTACCATTTTATCTATTTTTATTCATATATTTATATAAGTATATGTTTTATTTGTTATTTCATCAATTATTAACATGTATGTACTGGTTTTACATACGTGTATCCTTATTTTTATTGGAAGCTTTTCTGTTCATGTTTTTTACTTTTATGTTATTGTTTACATATTATGGTCATATTCGTTTCAAGTTTGCACAGTTCATCTTTAAACTTTGATTAATAATAATAATAATAATAATAATAATAATAATAATAATAATAATAATAATAATAATAATAATAATAATAATAATTTTTATTTTCCACCAGTCCTCTAATAGTCCCGAATTCTGCCTTCTAGTTACTTTTCAATCTTTCTGCATTGACGCCATCTTGATCCTTTCATCCATACACACTTGCTTATTGACCCACTCAATTTCCTCTAAGTTAAATTTTCCTCCTTATTCCTTTCCCCTTTTATAGAAACCAATTGCACAACCTTTGTTGGGTTACTGGCGGGCAGTAGGTGATTGCAACTGGGAGCAGAAGTTACGACCCTGACGGCCTCGTCGTTTCCCTTCAGAGAAGCAAACATCCCAATTACCTTGACAGTCACGGTCCCCCTATAGGAGAGTTGTCCTTTTAAGAATGCAATTTTGGTTCCAAGATATTTCCAGGTTATTGCTTTACCGTTATGCCTAATAATACTGCAACGTCGGAATTTTTTCTCACGTATTAACTTTATAAGTTATTTTAATATGCACTATGTGCATTTTCTCGGAGAGAGTGAAAATAGATTCATTGATTTCAAGCAATTTAATGCCTTTTCAGTATATTCGGAACTTTAGACGATGGGTGTTGTTTACCTACCTAGATTCTAACCACACGAAAATTTAGTCCTGGTTTTACAATAAGCCGCTTGCTCTTAAGACTCAAAATTCTTTGCTGCTGAATTAGAGTTATATAATAATGAACAGTTTTCTGAAAACTTGTGGTTACTTAAAGAACACTCGGAGAAATACAGGTTTTCTATTTGATTGATATTAAATGAGACTACCTTGTAAAAATTTCTCATTTTAAGAAAGTTTTCCTTCTTAAGCAGAATAAGCATATATTGATAAATATTATTGCCATATTTTGGTCATAGTACGTCAAGTAATTTTTCAAGCTATCCTTCCATTTACTGTACTGAATTCACTCAATTAACTATTTTATTAGAGATATCTATAATTGAATATGCCGATATCTATTTCTTGAACAGTCATTTATATGGCGACATGTAAAACAAACCAATAGAATGGGAAAACAGTAAAATAAAATTTCCCTAATTTGAGGCTGTAAGGCTTGTCATGTACTTAAAATGGGAAATTTAGCTACCAATGTCACTGTGATCTTTACTGAAGTAGGATGCCAGTACCTACTCCAATTAAAGAAACCTCCTTTTAGGAGAAACTTGAAGTTTTCCTTTTGCACTGTCCCTAAAAGTAGAATATATTCCTTTATGCTCGCTACAAAGAGTTATAAAAAACTAATATATCGTTTTCCGTCTGGGTTAATGCCAGGGAGTTAGTTCCCTTTCGCTTTCGGAAGAAAGAGGAAAAACACACTCACTGGATTTCTCATTTTCTGAAATTGTTTCTGGCAACTGGATGATAAATAAGAAACGCGACCACATTCATTGGCTTAACTGAAGCAAAAGCTTCTTCCCATCATAGAGCTATCTACAAAAGCCATTTTGCGAGAATTCTCAAGAGGCAGATGTCTCCACTTTCGCAGACTGTTAGTTATTATCTTCGAGGTTTATGCTGAAGTTTGAGATCTCTGTTTTCGTTCATCGCCTTCAGGAATAAACATTTGATTAGGGTTCAAGTCTTATCCTATAATGGGCTAAAGTAAACTATCAAACTTTTCGCCTTTTTGTCGTTTCCGGTCAGTAAAATATTACTTTATCAATACTCCAAAACATTAAGACCATGAGTATTATCTTTTATAGATTTGTGAGTTAATTCATTTGTTGTAACATTTTTCCGTGGTGTTAAAATATCTTGGGCATATTTAAACCCCATGAAAAAATGTTAGAACAAATAGTATTTGAAATTCAGTTTCTTTTCACCATAGCATTGACGTAGAGTTAAAAGCATGGATTCAAATAAGCAGTGTGATACCCACCTGGACTCAAATGGGTCATATGATCTTTTGGCACAATAAGATGTTAAAAGTTGATTTCATCGAAACATTGTTATAATGGGACACCATGCCAAAAATCATTCATTATAGAAGATGGTTGCTGAATATCTTTGTCGCTTAAGCAAATCCTGGAATGCTTTTTAATGAAGATTCACTCGTAACAAGGTATTCCTTAATTGGTATGATTAATTCTGACAATTTCATGTTAGACGGCGTTGATGGCATAAT
>NC_087210.1:16779808-16788982 GCF_015104395.2 Macrobrachium nipponense | reverse complement strand
GGAATACCTTGTTACGTGGGAATCTTCACTAAACAGCATTCCAGGATTTGCTTAAGCAACAAAGATAATTGACAACCTTCTTCTATAATGTATGGTTTGGCATGGTGTTCCTTTATAACAATGTTTCAATGAAATCAACTTTTAAACCTCCTATTGTGCCAAAAGCTCATATGACCCATTTTGAGTCCAGGTGGGTATCACATGCTTTATTTGAATCCATGCTTTTGAACTCTACGTCAATAATATGGTGAACAGAAACGAATTCCAAATACTAATTGTTCTAACATTTTTTCATGAGGTTTAAATATGCCCAAAGATATTTCAACCCCCACGGAAAATGTTACAAACCAAATGAATTAACTCACAAATCTATAAAAGATAATATTTGGAGTTTTTGATAAAATAATTATTTTGTAAATATGCGATTATTTACATATTACTGTATTGTAGAGATTTACTGACCGGAAACGACATAAACGGGCGAATAGTTTTGATAGTTACTTTAGCCCATTATAGGATAAGACTTGAACCCTAATCAAATGTTTATTCCTGAAGGCGATGAACGAAAACAGAGATCTCAAACTTCAGCATAAACCTCGAAGATAATAACTAACAGTCTGCGAAAGTGGAGACATCTCATCTGCCTCTTGAGAATTCTAGCAAAATGGCTTTTGTGGATATCTCTATGATGGGAAGAACCTTTAGCTTCAGTTAAGCCAATGGCTGTGGTCGCGTTTCTTATTTATCATCCAGTTGCCAGAAACAATTTCAGAAAATGAGAAATCCAGTGAGTGTGTTTTTCCTCTTTCTTCCGAAAGCGAAAGGGAACTAACTCCCAGACATTAACCCAGACGGAATATATTCTACTTTTAGGGACAGTGCAAAAGGAAAACTTTCAGTTTCTCCAAAAAGGAGGTTTCTTTAATTGGAGTAGGTACTGGCATCCTACTTCAGTAAAGATCAAAGTGACATTGGTAGCTAAATTTCCCATTTTAAGTACATGACAAGCCTTACAGCCTCAAATTAGGGAAATTTTCTTTTACTGTTTTCCCATTCTATTGGTTTGTTTTACATGTCGCTGTATAAATGACTATTCAGGAAATAGGTATCAGCATATTCAATTATAGTAATCTCTAATAAAATAGTTAGTTGAGTGAATTCAGTACAGTAAATGGAAGGATAGCCTGAAAAATTACTTGACGTACCGTCACTAAAACATGGCAATATTGTTTATCGATATATGCTTATCCTGCTTAAGAAGGAAAAATTTCTTAAAATGAGAAATTTTTACAAGGCAGACTCATTAAATAACAATCAAATAGAAAACCTGTATTCCTCCGAGTGTTCTTTAAGTAACCACAAGTTTTCAGAAAACTGTTCATTATTATATCACTCTAATTCTGTGGCAAAGAATTTTGAGTCTCAAGAGCAATCAACTTATTGTAAAAGCAGGAATAAAGTTTCGTGTGGTTAGAATCTCCGTAGGTAACAACACCCATCGTCTAACGTTCCGAAGGTACCGTTAAAGACATTAAATTGCTTGAAATCAATTAATCTATTTTCTCTCTCTCCTCCTCCGCCCGCCTCCCCCACCCCCGAGAAAATGCACATAGTGTATATTAAAAGAACCTACAAAGTTAATACGTGAGAAAACATTCCGGCGTTGCAGTATTATTAGGCACAACGGTAAAGCAATAACCTGAAAATATCTTGGAACAAAAATTGCATTCTCCTCCTATAGAGGGACCGTGACTGTCAGGGTAATTGGGCTGTTTGCTTCTCTGAAGGGAAACGACGAGGCCGTCAGGGTCGTAACTTCTGCTCCCAGTTGCAATCATCTACTGCCCGCCAGTAACCCAACAAAGGTTGTGCAATTGGTGTCTATAAAAGGGGGAAGGAATAAGGCGGAAAATTTAACTTAGAGGAAATTGAGTGGGTCAATAAGCAAGTGAGTATGGATGAAAGGATCAAGATGGCGTCAATGCAGAAAGATTGGAAAATAACTGGAAGGTAGAATTCGGGACTATTAGAGGACTGGTGGAAAATAAAAAGTATTATTATTATTATTATTTTTATTATTATTATTATTATTATTATTATTATTATTATTATTATTTTTATTAAGCAAAGTTCAAAGATGAACTGTGCAAACTTGAAACGAATATGACCATAATATGTAAACAATAACATAAAAATAAAAAAACATGAACAGAAAAGCTTCCAATAAAAATAAGTATACATGTATGTAAAATCAGTACATACATGTTAATAATTGATGAAATAACAAATAAAACATATACTTATCTAAATATATAAATAAAAATAGATAAAATGGTAAGAAGCACGAGAACCGATAAAAAAGATTGCAAACCATGAATTTCTCAACAGTAAAAAAAAACTGCATGAAAATTAAGTTATATTAGGAGAGAAAATAAAGCAAAATTTACTTTAATATAAAGTGATAGAGTATTTTGTAATCTTTTGGAGAAACAACATTAAACATGGTCTCTCTCTCTCTCTCTCTCTCTCTCTCTCTCTCTCTCTCTCTCTCTCTCTCTCTCTCTCATGCGAACAGAGAAATATGAATGAAAAACTTCAACACTTAAGAACACACTGTTTGCATTACAATGCTATTAGGAGAACTGCGAAAAAACAATGATCATACATATTAGGAAGATGGAACACCCATTTTAGCAGGGTTTCCCAAAGCAAGCGTCAGTAAAAATCGGCTAAACACCACAGTAATTGAAGGGAACATAGTACTGTTTTTGAATTGCTTCAAGCTGCTTATTATGACCATTAGTGATGGCTGTTTTGATCGGGATGATTTGTCCTGTTAGAGACGTTATCATTCTTATCAAGCATCAAGTCTTTTTCCAAGGAAATGAGATATGAAAGACGATCATTTTGTCGCCAGGAGTAAGGACGAGAGCTCTTACGATTATAATCAGTAAGTAAAGATTCCTCCTTAATAGACCCCTAAAGAAAATCACATTACTTGTCACTAATTTACAACTAAGATATATAGGAAAAGGAAGAGAGTTGAGGCTGCTCTCATTAGGGCAGTACCTAATTTTACCTAAAATAATGGTTTTTTTAACTATAAGTTTGACAGTTTGTTGTCCTATTATGTAATTTGATAACTGTTGTTTAAAGTGACAGTTAGGCAATGACCGAAGGGGGCTACTTCATTATCTCTCTCAACGTTTGTAACTTTCCCTTGTTTTCTATTTTATAATTTTTTCTGTAATTCTGAAATCATCTGAAGGGGAGGCCAGTTGCTCTTGATACTGTTTTTTATAAATTTCCAAAATATGACGGGATTTTAATCTATTCTTAGAGCACAATTGTACATATTATACTTATTTATATAGGAATGGATATACAAACGTCAATGAAGACAAAGAGTTTAAAATGTTAATGTATCCATCTCCGGCAGAATCAGCATTAATATTGGACCTACAAAATATTTGGATATATAGACATATTAATGCCATCGATGCTGAAAATGAAAAGGAACTAGCCTAAACTTCACTACTGAATTATGATGTCGAAGGCCAACTTCCCTTTTGGATGTGAATGTTGAGGAGAAAGGAGACAGGTGCAATACTATCGTGTTCCAAAGCGTAACACTAATGTGGATCGGCGCCCTAACGCCCGTGGGGAGTGCCCTGACATTGTGGTAGCCATGTACGTGAGACGTGCAATCACTCATTGTTCCTCATGCATAGCTACTCAGCCATTGGAGAAAAAAAGAGAAAAAAAAACTAATTATATTCGTTATCGTCTTAACAAGAGTATCGCCTTGTAACGTTACTTTCCTTGCGTACTACTCTAAGTTAGGCTCGTCGGGCTTACCATGTTCCCTTCCTATCCCTCAAAACCCCTTATCTTTCTCATTTGTCTCATTTTCCTTTAAACCTGGGAGGGGATTTTACTCATAGATGCAAGGAGGGCGTGAAAGAAAGGACCAACTCTTAGAGGGGGCATGATAATACAAACTGTAAGAACCACGGTAATAGATCTTTGCATACGAAGACAATTGGAAGCGTATGCCAGCACACCAGTGACAACGCGTACCTCACCGTGAAACATCATATAGTATTATACAAAGCCGTCCGTACATCACAGCCAGTCCCAGGATGAGCCCATGAAGAGGTTAATTGCCAAGAGGATTCCCTTACGTGTCTAGGGCCGCCGCCCGAACCTAGTCAGCACCCATGTAACAGCACCCTTTTCCTGAGAAACAAGTTCTCTAGACCTTGATGCGAGATGGCACGGTCCCCCGTAGAAAAGTAAAGGAGTCGACCAACATAGTATTCAAATTTAAATGCACTGAAGGGACATGCCACGCCCTCAGCAATTGATATATATATAGGTCACACCACTACTATTCTAATTAGCAGGCGATGCAAGCTCACCGCAACCAAGGGGCAACACTTTTACACAAAGTAGATGACCGTAAACCAATACAAGAGGCATAATCAGTAAGCATATTAGGAAGCACAGAGCTCGTGCATACAGAAGCCCGGTTCCACAGATCACAAACAGCAGAAGCTGTGAGTGTAAATAAACAACACCTAAGATTTTTATCACAACTTGTAGTCCACAATACCTTAGGTAAACTAGAGCAGTATAACTCAACAAGAATTCCCATTCTGGGGGATGGTGTAACCCCCGCTGCAGCGATCCCATCTCTTACCCACCGCTATTGTCCTTAGTGATATTTCACTTAAAAAAGTTTGTGTAAAGTAAGTTTTCTTGCTAAGAAATCAACTTCAGTGCACTTTCATGGTTGAATGGTTTCAATTTATCGTAGAGTTCTCCAATAAACCATAGAAGGAAATTTAGAGGAATAAAAGAAGAATACGGGGAACAAAATGCGTAAAAAAATATTCTAGAAATAAAGTATCACATAGTATATAAAAACATTCCATTACAATTTGAAACTGATAAACTGTCTCTCCTGAGATAGTTGTGCGTAAATTACTGATTGATGTCGGCTATTGCAATTATAAACGAGCTAAATTTACTACAACTGAAATGAAGTAAATGATAAACAGCAACATGAACGGAGAGTAATTCACGTGAAATTCAGACAGCCGAACCTTTATCAAGAAATGTTTCACGTGTTCTTGTATAACCCAGAGTTCCAGAAGGTAGATGTATTGCGAAACAGATTCCTAGAAATACACGACCTATCCATTCTCGAAGAAAGCGAGCAACAAATTTACAAGAAATCATGAAACGTCAGCGTGAGGAAGCAGAGGCCATCACTTATCATTAAAATTCTCTCTCTCTCTCTCTCTCTCTCTCTCTCTCTCTCTCTCTCTCTCTCTCTCTCTCTCTAGCTATGGTCGGTTCATGCAAGAAGTAAATTTCATATTAAGAATATAATAATTCAATATTATGCATCTTTAAACGATAAGTCCAAAAATGAATCATAAAATAGAGTCAATACATATTAACTTTCCAAATTCGACATCAAAACCATTCCTACATGTATAACATCCATTCTTTAACAGATCATTTCATAATTAAGGCCGAGCTGAGCTTACGTCGTATTTGTGTTCCTATCTGTTTGAAAGAGGTGATCTGGATAAAATTTACTCGCTTTGGGTAAAGTTGTATCTTATATAGAAAAATCTCATGGGTGTGTCTCGCTTGCAGTTAAATTGTAAAGCAGTCATGTGTTTAGTGCGGAGGAAGATAACTCTCTCTCTCTCTCTCTCTCTCTCTCTCTCTCTCTCTCTCTCTCTCTCTCGTTGCAAACGTTGTTCCACTATTTATTGATAACAATTTTTGACAATAATGTCCTGATTGTCGATGCATGACTCTCTTCATCGGTGGAATAACATAAATTCTTATTGCACTTAGACGGACACTATTACATATAATAAAAGTTTTTTATATACCTGGAATGGTGGAAAACGGAACTAACGTTGACTGTCATTTACCGTTTTTTTCTTTATTCTCAGGGAGTGGAGTAACTATCTCTCTCGGTAGTGTTATTTCTGTTGCAAGGTAAATCGGTACGTCTTATTAACATCATAAAGTTGCTTCCCTTCCCATATATTGGCAGAAAAAGTTTGGAAAAATGTTGATGTGTGATCCTCAAGAGTCACCTACAGACGCTAAGTACTTTTTCACAAATGCTGTAAAATTCCTAATTCTTTGTTTATCTCTCAAATGATCTATTGGTTCATGAGCGCCATGAGTAGGCACTCGTGTAGGCTGACGAATCAAACTACGAATTACTTCGTAATAACTTGAAAGCCACAAACTCAGGAGGCTGAGATGCTGGCTAAGATTTTCCTCGTAGGTTTATGTCTGAATTCAATATTCAGCTCATTTTGCAGTAAAAACTCGTCTGTTATAGATAATAGAATATCATATTTAGTTTTGTACTTCGATATGTTCCTGGACAATTAGATATCTTTATGTACTTGTTAGTCGTTTGTGCATCCACTCAACTGAATGACACGGCATATTTACTAACTCACTGAGCTCATGTTTACAGACTGATGCGGCGCTTGAATTTGTTTGTTCAGTAACTTCGTTACGTGACGTTTTCGTTACCGATCAGCGTTCAGTCACCCGCGTGTTTGTGTTGTTTAACGTTTAGCATTAACCCGCACAACATTTCGACTGCTATCGTTTTAACTTTCGTCCCTGTGAGATAGGCAAAAATAACTAATGTTTATATTATGATTCTTCGTTTGCCATTGGATAACGCGGGTTGTTTTGCAACGGACAGATTTCTTGCGGAGAATATACATATACTGCAAAACGTTTGATATATTCATAAATATGTTTAATCTTTTTTGTGTACATGGCAGTCATTGTGATTAACGGGGAAATGTAATTTATACATTCTAAATACTCGCATAATCATATATACATGAACTTTCATACAAAGATCCATAACGGAAGCACAATTTTTCTATATTGAGCCAGACTTAATTTTTTTTTTCTCTCTCTCTAGTGTTAATCTGTAATTCGAAAGGCCTTACTCATTCATACTTCTATAGGAATGTTCCAAATGAACCTACTATTAATTATCTCTTTGTTCGGGATCCGTTAGATGTTCTGAGGATCTCCAAACGTGACATTGCAATCTTGCTTCCTTCTGGAAGGAAATTCTGCAACTCTCTCTCTCTCTCTCTCTCTCTCTCTCTCTCTCTCTCCCCTACACAACATGAGCACACGCTTGACTAACTTTTATCGCAAATACAATATTCCGAAGTTATCAAATTTGTCGAGAGAGAGAGAGAGAGAGAGAGAGAGAAGGGGGGGTTGGTTCTGCCTTTACCGACTTTATCGTGATTAATTGTGCATCCTGCAGACTGGAGAAAAAGGTTAAGTGGCTGGAAAAAGAATTGGAACAGTTTTTCATGTCATTTACTGTCATGACAGAAAACCACCCATCGAATACATGTTTGTATTGACATCTAAATTGAGACATACTACATGCATTATAAGTATTTTATCAATGACATAAAAAACGTATAGGGGATGAAAACTGCCTTAGTAACTAGGAACACTCCAGCTCTCCTTTTTTTTATATAACTCAGTTACGTGTATTATTGGCTAGTGTCTATGCTGCTATTAGTGGATGCCGGATCACTTAGGTTATTATTTGCCATAATATACTGTATATGTGGGTGACCTTATAACCTATTGTCACAGCTATTGGGTTGGACAGTATCGTTCTTACTTTCTATATATATATATATATATATATATATATATATATATATTATATATATATAACATATATACATATAGTGGACACTAAGACAAACGCTAACTGGTCTCTGTAACAAAATATGCAGGCATGCATATGTATACATACCCGAGTATTAATGTAAGAGAATAAGTTTTTGATGATTCCTGTGGTGGAGATTTTGACCTGAATGTTTTTGGCAGCGCTAAAAGCATTATTATTTCCTGTTAATCTCAGCTATAAACAATATCTTACGTGCCTCATTATCACATTAACAATATAAATTACAGTAGTAGTTAATAAATCATGATAAATATGAACGTCATAAAGAACACAAAAGGAAACTATTACGCAAATGTAATCAGTTAAAAAATCATAGTGTTTGCGGCATATTCCAGCGCAAATTAGAAGACCATATTTATGCCTCGCACAGGCAGTTGATGAAAATGTCAAAATTACCTCGTATGTCGACACTGGTAATGCAACTAATTGCTCCTCTTTGTGGAGACAAATAGCGTGATGTTGGGTCTCACTCGGTTTGTGACCGGTATTAGCTGTTCAATAAAAGCTGTCCATGGCCATGTTGCTGTGCAGTAGAGTGGAAATTTCAGACCTTTTTATCGCTAATAGTCTCGTAATTACGTCATTTACTCGTTATATAGTTCTCCTGCTATCTGCACCTGCAGTACATCTTTCATTAACTTTTTCATCATTAATTATATTTATTTACTTGTATAAATAATGTTTCTGTTCTCCTTTTCGATGTAGCTTTGGTTTTTTTGTAGTATCAATCCTAGGGCAGAGATTCTGCACTGCTTTAACCCTGTCTATCTACTAGGTTCAATGGTATTCATTTGTACTATAAATCAAGCTGTTGGCCGATTGAATGTGTAAGGACAAATGATGACCTATGACACTAGGTGTGGACAAGCTGTGCTGCATATGTACCTGGTAGATGGTCTCTCGAAGTGGTATCGCTGTGCTTAATGCCAGCTGCCCTCTTACGCTTATCTGTGCTTGGTTTTAGAATTGCTCGAGTACTGTATTGTACTGTATATGAAGTAAAAAATGTGTTTGTTTAAAGGAAATGCATGAAGTAGATTGAAACGTAATCTTATTTCGGAAAAGTGATTGGGCAGATATTGTTTTGGATATGATATGTCAGCCTAAGGAATGTGACCGACTCGACTGAACGGACCCTTTGTAGGATAAACAGGAGTCTTAAAGAGTGGAGAATATTGTGCTGGCTGTGCAATATGGCACTTCATAAAAACCTGCACTAAGAGACATTTTATAGGATATATGGTGTGGTGATAGGAAAGTTGATGTATGGATACTGTGTTAAATTTTAAGCAATGTTTTGGTTGTATAATTGGTGACAGTACAGATACAAGTTATGAAATTTTATATCTTTGGGAAGATACTTGACAGCTGTGTGTGTGTATGTG
>NC_087210.1:16737308-16772308 GCF_015104395.2 Macrobrachium nipponense | reverse complement strand
ATATACTATATATTATATATCTTATATATACGTAAAATACATACATAATTGAAAATGAAGATTTTTCAACGAGGTTGATCTTATTTATTTCACTCCGTCCATCTTGTTTCTTTTTTACTTTGATAATTATAGAAAGTTGAGATCAAATTTGCTGTCCTATTTGCAGTGTACCGCACAAACTAATGTACTAAACGTTTTTACCAAATATCTCTTATTTATGTAACTTTCTGACACGCAGTATTCTTGTGTTCGTGAGCAATAATCACTGAATAAGAGTGTAAAAATTTTTTGTCACCATAAACACTATTATCTATTTGTTTTATTTATTTATTTTTTTGCAGTGAGTGGTTATGCACCCTAGTGGCGATTAGTCTGCACATGAATTCTCAGATTACTGGTTTACTTTTTCACTACTTTCTTTCTAGCATAAATGTGCATGTGTCTTTTGGTAGACAGTTGCTGGTATGTGCCCTGATTTCATTACAGTGAGAAATTTCAATAGGAATAACGATTTATATTTCAAATGCTTCAAAACGTATATACAACACTGCGAGTCCTATATGCATCATACAAACTATAGTTATGCAAACTACTCACATAAACATATTTTATCGCAATTGTTAGCAAAAAGAAGAAAAAATTCATTTTTAGTAAAAAATATAGGCTTTCTTTTTTACCAAAAAAAACATTAATTTCTTTAATCCTATCAATAACTGTAATTAAGTATATATCGCAAATAACGGAAAATATAACATATATGTATATGATAGCCTTACGTCACAGTTTAAAGTTTATATCTATTGGAAATTATATATACATATATATATATATATATATATATATATATATATATATATATATATATATATATATATATATAAAACGACGGTGGACAGACAGCTACACATTCAAACAGGGGTTCCAGGAAGACAACCGCTCCATAATGTATAGATTATATATATATATATATATATATATATATATATATATATATATATATATATATATATATAAAAATATATATATATATATATATATATATATATATATATACTATATATATATGTGTGTGTGTGGTGTGGTGTGGGTGCTTTAATAATGTCAAGAATTGTAATTTGAATCAATATCTTTACTGCACTAAGAAAACAGCGTTTTTCAGGTACAATATCTGGACACCAGACAGTATACCTTTGAAGGATAAAACTGTCCACTCAACCTTCGACTCTTTGAGGCGACAAACATCCGAAGAGAGAGAGAGAGAGAGAGAGAGAGAGAGAGATGAGAGAGAGAGTGAGAGAGCGAGTGGCCTTAAGAGTGGGTTGCAAGGAAATAGACGCAAAATGAGATATCATGTTCTCGCCTTTGTACAGAACTTTTATTTTCTTCGATGGGTCGAACAGTGATTAATTGCCTCACACTTTTGTCAAATTATTAACATTTTGTTAAATGCTTCCTTGGAAGACTTATTTTCGAATATATACTAAACCTGAAGATTGCAGGGCATCACTAAGAACAAAACATTGAACTTTAATTATCTTTATGAATTAAGTGAAACATTCTGATTTTCTAGGATATGCAAACCTTTCACTTCTCTAGTCCCAAATTTACCTTTGAAATCATTCAAAATCCTTTTTCTTCGTGATCAAAGACTTCCTTGTCTATCCAAAGAGTATAAGAAATTTATATTATTCATGCAGAAATTGGTTTATTAAAATCAGTCCATCTAAAGTTTTCCTTTATTGTCCATCAATTCATCTAATACACCAGCCATTTCTGCTTTCCCTACCAGTTTCCTTAACCACACGTAGTTACACTTACATACTGTCTTTCTTGTGTTTGAACACATCTTACTTCTCTTAACACTCTTTTATATAAGACTAATTTCCTTTGTTTATTTCGATACATACATAGCGTTTATCTCATTAGTCCTCCTTTCAGGCAAAGGTCCCATTCAATAACAATTTACACTGTATGTTGTAATACTCTTTTTTTATCAGTTGCAAAATGAGTAGTTTGTTTTAAGTTGTACTTTCGAAAAATAAAAAATAAAATATATTTTACGTCATGTTTCAAGATTAACTGACAACAGAACTAAGTATTCAAGGCCATTCAAGATGTAAACAAATCATTACATAATTTTGAAATGCATATGAAATAAATACTTATAAAACACGTTTAAAAATAAATTACTTAATTTGTTGATGATTACATAAACAAATAAAGCATTAAAGGCATACAATTAAAATAAGGGTAATATAACCCCATAAAATACTTGTTAAGGCATCAGTCACGTGAAAAATTAATAAACCACCTGACCATAAAAAAGGTTGAAATGGTTAGATCAGCTCCAGTCTGACACGAAATTCAAATGTAATGATTAACATTTAATCACAGAAATTGCTCTTTATCCTTCTGAACGGGAACTTCAACTAAAATCCCATAATCCACATCATATCACTCACAGAGGACGGCTGTTATCGATGACCGTACGTCGTAAAATTCCCTGAAAGGGAAATGAATCTTTCTGTCTTGAAATATGGGGAATCCAAGGCGGGATCCATATAAACCTTTCATCTTTCAAGAGAAGTGATTTGATTTCGAAAACCCCGACTTATATTTATAAGATGACATTCTTGCCGTTTGCTTTACGCTTCTGTTAAGACCTGTGATTCAGTGTGGCTTTTGCTTTGAAAGGTGAAATCTAATTTTATCTAGAATTGGATTCTAAAAGAGAGAGAGAGAGAGAGAGAGAGAGAGAGAGAGAGAGAGAGAGAGAGAGCGGGGAAGGGGGATGAAGAAATGCGACAAAGTGCGGAGTCTCACACTGATATGGAGGGAAGAGAAAGAGAAAGAAAAGGAGTTTGAAGCAATATGGAAGGAGTTTTAAGCGATAATACAAAGAGAAAAGTTCTCCTAATGAAGAACGTATGGAAGGGCTGAAGGAAAAAATACAGAAATAATGGCAGGAAATATAGCTACCATATCATTTTATATTTCAATAAAATTCTAAGCATATATACACGCAGAGAAAGAAAGACATAAAATTGTCTTAGGTGCGCTATAGTATGGAGAGACTGACGACGATACAGATTGACTACAAGATTGCACCGTGTTTTAGACATACGCTTCGCTGACAAAAATAAAATCAAAATAACAAGAGAGCATAGCCAAAACTAATAAAACGAAAAAATGGAACCATATCAAATAAATAAACAAATAAAACTGCCACCACAATAAAACAAAAATAGTAGCTAAGCAAGTCAGCATAGAAAATACATGCACATACACACGCGTGTATTATATATATATATATATATATCTATATATATTATATATATATATAATATATATAATATATATATAAAATAATATATATATATATATATATTAATATATATATATATATATAATAGTATATATATATATTATATATATATATATATATATATATATATATATATTACGTATATATCATATATATATATATATATATATATATATATATATATATATATATATATATATAATCGCTCTACCCCTCGGATTAATATATTTTCATATATGCTTAACTGACGGGGAATTTTTTTTTTTTCTTTTTCTTTTTTTTTAGGCGATAATAGACTTGCCGTTTCAGGGCGCGAACCATCGAGACCTTCAAATTCCAAGACGCCAGTGAAGCCTTAACCCACCCCGCCACCGCAAGAGGTAGAAATAGAGCATTAGATATTAAGGACATTGTAGCTCGATATACGTATAATATGAATCACGGTAATGTGATATTGACTTATATATATATATATATATATATATATATATCTATATATATATATATATATATATATATAATATCATATATATAAGCGAGATCCAAATAAGCCTTTCATCTCTCACGACCTCGAAAGGAAGTAAGGGTGTCTCCGCTCCCGGTGCATTTCAAGTTCTAATTAAAGAAGACTTGTCATAAAAAATAAAAACTTCGTATCACAACTGCGCATGTTTTCTCTTCCGCAAAGTATTCTCAGTAGGAAAAGGAAAGAGGAAATCATAGATGTCAAAGATGAAAAAAAAAAATAAAAAAATATTTGTAGAGATACGATTCTTGACCATTGTTGAGAAGAAAGCATAAATTCAATTACATATTATTATTATAAAAAAAAAAACTGTAATCTGAAGATTCTTACTTAATGTAGACACCTTCAGTAAGTGAAAATACACAAAAACTAGTGTGTTTAATGCTAAAATATGCAACTAAAAAACAACAAAATAAAAGGCTGAAAGATATCTTACGACAGAGGAGAAACCAATATTTCTAGTTTTGGGTTTCCAAAACGAGGATGAAGCAGTTAAAAGATTTTAATAAGGATTTCTCATCCTTATTAAAATCATTTTATATTTCAATAAAATTCTAAGCATATTTACACGCAGAGACAGAAAGACATAAAATTGTCTTAGGTGCGCTATAGTATGGAGAGACTGACGACGATACAGATTGACTACAAGATTGCACCGTGTTTTAGACATACGCTTCGCTGACAAAAATAAAATCAAAATAACAAGAGAGCATAGCCAAAACTAATAAAACGAAAAAATGGAACCATATCAAATAAATAAAAGAAACTGCACCACAATAAACAAAATAGTAGCTAAGCAAGTCAGCATAGAAAATACATGCACATACACACGCGTGTATATAGTATATATATATATCATATTATATATATATATATATATATATATATATATATATATATATATATATTTATATATAATATGTATATATATATATATATATATATATATATATATATATATATATATATATATATAATTCGCTCTACCTCGGAATTAATATATTTTCATATATGCTTAACTGACGGGGAATTTTTTTTTTCTTTTTCTTTTTTTTAGGCGATAATAGACTTGCCGTCTCACGGGCGCGAACCATCGAGACCTTCAAATCCAAGACGCCAGTGAAGCCTTAACCCACCCCGCCACCGCAAGAGGTAGAAATAGAGCATTAGATATTAAAGGACATTTGTAGCTCGATATACGTATATGAATCACGGTAATGTGATATGACTTATATATATATATATATATATATATATATATATATATATATATATATATATATATATATATATATATATATATATATATATATATATAATATATAAGCGAGATCCAAATAAGCCTTTTCATCTCTCACGACCTCGAAAGGAAGTAAGGGTGTCTCCGCTCCCGGTGCATTTCAAGTTCTAATTAAAGAAAGACTTGATCCATAAAAAAAAAACTTCGTATCACAACTGCGCATGTTTTTCTCTTCCGCAAGTATTCTCAGTAGGAAAAGGAAAGGGAAAGGAAATCATAGATGTCAAAGATGTAAAAAAAAAAATAAAAAAATATTTGTAGAGATACGATTCTTGACCATTGTTAGAAGAAAGCAATAAATTCAATTACATATTATTATTTATAAAAAAAAAACTGTAATCTGAAGATTCTTACTTAATGTAGACACCTTCAGTAAGTGAAAATACACAAAAACTAGTGTGTTTAATGCTAAAATATGCAACTAAAAAACAACAAAATAAAAGGCTGAAAGATATCTTACGACAGAGGAGAAACCAATATTTCTAGTTTTGGGTTTCCAAAACGAGGATGAAGCAGTTAAAAGATTTTAATAAGGATTTCTCATCCTAACTGAATATCCTCGAGAATAAAATTTACACAAAAATTATGAAAAACACCGTTTGCAGTGTACGCAAGGAAGTGTGGAGAGAGAGAGAGAGAGAGAGAGAGAGAGAGAGAGAGAGAGCGAGAGAGAGAGCCTTCATTACAGTCTTTTACATTTTTGAGGCGTGATGCTGTCTCAGTGGGTCTAAATTCAATTTGGCTAAGCCTTCTCTCTTCTGTTTGAGATAACTCAAAAGAGATCTCGCCTTTACCTTGGTTTGGAAGGTTGAAAACTCATCTCTCAGATTATTCAAGACCCATTTTACAGCCGAAACATTTCTGCTTTGTTTAATGACTGAATATGGAATCTGCAAACCACCTATCTATTTAAATACCAAAATATAGGATCTCCTACTCCTTACTTTAAGGCCTAAACAGACTACAGGAATGGAAAATGATGTGTTTGTGAAATCAGTAAATACTAATTAATATATTAGAATACAGTACTCACTTGGGGATTTGGCTTCGCATGAAGCTTTTCTTATCACAGACTCATTATTTGCATTTTTTCCAGGTGTCTGTATTTGCAGTATATTGAGAGAGAACATGATAAATATAATGAGTAAGCTGTAATGAAACTCATAATATAGAAGAAAAATTTTACTTGTGCTCGCTCAGTTTTCATGACCACTGTACCTTTGTGATTTACGAATATAGCTTCTCACACACGTCCTGACGCGAATTTAATCGGCAAACCTTTGTTGAATATTAACGACCTTTTTTTATTTCCACATTTACACCATATATGCAGCACCTCTCGAAACCATCTCAAAGCATTCTAATCCATCATTTCACCCACACTAACTTTGATAAAGATTTGTTTTCTTTTTATCTCCAAATTCCTTGACCTTTCCATTCTGATTATGCCATATATAATGCGCTGAAAATCCACATCAAGAGTTGCACCCTTTATTTGTTCCATTTGAAGTCAAAAATCACGCTTCATTTCCATAAAGGAAACTTGACTTGGCTTCCTCAATCAATATGCTCACACCCTGCTACCTTTCTTATTTCATCTATTCTGTGAGTCTCCTTTTCTCTCATCTTACCATTTTCCATTCTATCGACTTCCAAATACCTCAACCAATGAACTACTTTCACTCATCAACCATTAATTCGACCATTCACAACTCAATCATTACATTGTACAACCTAACTCACGGCCATGTTTACTCCTGACCTCCCTATTGTAAGAATTTTCAAACTCTATCACGTGGTTATGTTGTGTCTCCTCACTTATTTTCTGCAGTAAAAAATACATCTGCAAACATTAATCTACCATCCCCAATTCTGAATTCTAGCTTATGTTATCTTTAAAGATATGAAACATCTAGGGTAAAATTGCAAACCCATGTATTAGGACCACTTCTAAATAGTAAGCCTGTCACTTTCCAAAACTGCAGGGCCATGTATCCGGACCTCTTCTGCAAAAGCCTATCACTTTCCAAATTTGCAAACCCATGTATCAGGACCTCTTCTGCAAAGCCAGTCACTTTCCAAAATTGCAAACCCATGTATCAGGACAACTTCTACAAAAGCCTATCACTTTCCAAAATTACAAACCCATGTTTCAAGACCACTTCTACAAAAGCCTGTCACTTTCCAAAATTGCAAACCCATGTATCAGGACCTCTTCTGCAAAGCCCGTCACTTTCGAATCTACATAGAAGTGAGCACACATGACTTTAATTGAGGGGGAAAAATTGCCATGCCCGATCTGTTCTAAGGACATAAGCTGGGGTTTTAAGAGGAACCATGCTTTGCTTTTTTTCGGTTTCCGATTTACCTCTGGTTTGTATCAATAATTATATGAATATTAACAGAAAGACTATGTATAATATGTATGACATATTTGTAGGAAATGCAAAATTACACAATAGTTCACAAAAATTCCCAATTATTACATCTGGTGGTAGTATTCTAAATTATAATCAAACGCAATTTAAAAAAAGATTATCCGAAAATCTGTTTCTTGTGCAATTCTTTTCTGTAATAACCTTAAAACAATATTTGTGACCTCCCCCCCCCCCACAAGCTGGTTGATTTTGTTTTCACCCTTGGCAAACGACTAGATTGGTCATCTTACTTAACTTCCTTGGTACCCCACAAGACTTTAAAAATAACTGATTTCATTATTTCTTTTTAGTTCTTGGGACATTACTTTATATGCATAGTAAGTCTCTAGACTTGTAAGTCAGCAAAATCCCGGTTTGAATTGTAATATATATAAATATAATAATATAAATATAATAATAAATATTAGTATATATAATATATATATAATATATATATAATATACATACATATAATTATAATATATTATTTAATATAATATATTTAATATATATATATATATATTATAATACTATTATATAACTATATATATATAAAATAATAACTAAAATGAATGAATTTAACTAAAGATATTACAAATATACAGAATATAGATTATATCAATATAAATAAATTAATATATATGTATTAATTATATAATATTATATATATATATTAATATTATATAGATAATAATTATATCTAATATACATACAGTATGTTAATAACGCAATTTACAATGAATCTCCCACTTAAATATGTGCATGAAGAGTGTCCGCACTTTTTTTTTTATTACTCCACAACGGTGGCTTAGAAAATTACTTCCAGCTGAGTGTACCGTAAGTCAACTTAGCGACGTGAGAATTTCAATTAATCATTTAGCTTTTAGCAGAAATATCACTTTTACCTTGAGAGGGGGAGAGATTGAGATTTTGGTCTTACACCTTTGACGATGAGTTCCAGGTGTTCCCTCTCTCTCTCTCTCTCTCGTACTCTCTCTCTCTCTCTCTCTGTGTGTGTGTGTGTGTGTGCGCGCGTCAGTGTAAGTTTGTGTCTTAGACACATGAACCCGGTCATCGTCTTTCTCACGTCAAAGCAAGCGTTGAAAATATGTCGCGAAAAGTTCAAACAAGCTTAGTCGACCTCACTGAAGTAATTTATTTAGTACATTTTTAAGATGCCCACTACAAAAAAAGAGAGAGAGGAAAAAAAAAAAACTGTTAGCGTATAAATCCTACATCCTTAAATCAAGAAACTATGCAAAACAATACTCTTGCGTGGTAATAAGATGACAAGAAGAAGTAAATATTGCGTTTCACAATATCAAACCACTGAGGACTTGGCAATTCCGTTATATATATATATATATATATATATATATATATATATATATATATATATATATATCTATATATATATATATATATATATATATTTTTATATATCACCAGATTTAAATTATCAGATCTTGGTAAAAAATAGAAACTTTAAAAATCTGCTGTAAATTTGGTGAGAATTTTAGCTGCCAAAAGTGTATGGTATGTCGTGAGGTAAAAACAACTGAGATCCTGAATACAATTTCTTTTTCTTACTTCAGATTTTCCAAAAAGGAAGGAAAAACCTGAAATGGCTGGATTGCTTAAAGATTAGTTTCCAGCCCCCAACAGTCAGAGCAAACAATGACATAATTTTTCTTTTGTTATTTTTCTCAGAAAACCTAAAAAAAACCCGTTTGAAAAACGTGATTTTTGTGAACGAGGGAACAGAAAATACAGAAAATACATGAAAAATTAAACAGCCTCGTGATATACAGGCAATCAGTTCTTAAGATGTACATGATGTTTTGGCAAACTAATCAAACAAAAACACTGAAATATTTAACCGAACTGTTGTTTCAATAATGAAGAAAAACAGGCAAGTAAGAAAACTGAATGCTGGTGAAATAGAATGAATAAATATAAAAGTAAGAAGGTATTTTTATCATCTACGAGTTAACAAGTAAGCAAGCCAGCAAACATTAGCATTATTAAAAAAAATATATACATACATATATATATATATATATATATATATATATATATATATATATATATATATATATATATATATATATGTATATATATATATATATATATATATATATATATATATATATATATATATATATATATATATATATATATATATATATATATATATACATACATACATACACACACATATATATATATAGATATATATCTATATATATATATATATATATATATATATATATATATATATATATATATATATAGCAGGTCAGTAAATACACATAAAACCTCCAGGGGATGTCCATGACACAAGATAAAAACGACAAGTTTTATTCCAAGATAAGTTTCGCACATGAATTCTCTGTGCATCATCAGTCTGTGAAAGAACAAAAAGACACATTTTATAAATATATACAATAAAAGTGCAGAAAGCAGGAATTCACGTATATTAAAGGTAGTCAAATGATATATAAGGACGACTCCAAAGGGTAGTTAGATATCCTGACATTATTCTTGGAATAAAACTTGTCATTTTTCTCCTTGTGTCATGGACATCCCCTGGAGGTTTATATTTATATATATTATAATATATAATATATACTAATATTATATATATATATATATAATATTTATAATATATATATAATAATTCTATATATATAAATATATAAATATATATATATATATATCCTATATATATAAATATATATTTTTTATTAAATAATATACTAATGATATATAATAATACGTAATAATCTATAATATATATTATATATAAAGTATAAAAATAATAAATATATAATATTAAATTAATAAATATATTATATATATATATATTATATATATATATTAATATATATCTAATATATTATATATATAATATATCTAATATATATATAATATATATATAGTATATATATTATATATATATACTATATACTAACTATATATATATTACTATATAATATATATATAAATCGAACAATTCCAGTTGATCCGGAAATTGGATACCAATAAAAAAGCCCAGTCGTAAATTTATAAACTTTATAAAAGTGAGAGAAAAAAAAAACGGAAAAAATCTCGTGGACTTTGAAATAATCTGCGCTTATGATCCCTTGAACTACGAAGGAAATTCTATTTCGTTTCCTTTATGTCGGAATCCCTGCAGTTGTTTTGGTGCTATAATAAATGCTCAAACAGTAAGATAAAGACTGCATCCTCTTGGCTACGCAGATAGAACTGCAATCTCTCCCCTCCAGTTCTACCAGAATTTATGCCAACTGTCCTTTATGCACGGTAAAGTGACCATAAATATATTCTCTCTCTCTCTCTCTCTCTCTCTCTCTCTCTCTCTCTCTCTCTCTCTCTCTCTCTCTCAATAAATATATTATTTACTCTAGCTGTGTATGGCAGTCAATACAAATACCAAAGTTTGTATCGCTTGCATCGGGTTTACGACAGAACTTTTAACATTCTCATTTAAGTTGTAGTTTTATCTTCACGATAACCTCGAAGTCACTTAAAAAAAATTGAGAGATCAGTATTAGTTTCATCTCCCGTGAATAGGTGCTTCTAAGCCATTGCAAGTAACACATTAATCATTACTTTTATAATTATTTCTTTTTTCCTATATTGCTGTAGAACAGTCATCTATTTGGTTAAAGTTTAATCCAGCAAGTCTTCATTATAAACTAAGGCACGGAGGAGGTTAAGAGACTCTTGAGTTAGAAAAGAGAGAGATATATATAGCGACAGAGAGAGAGAGAGAGAGGAGAGAGAAGAGAGAGAGAGGTGAGAAGAGAAGAGATTGTTATGTACCACAAATAACAGGCAGCGCAAGATAAGTTTCATTTAATTAAACTTATTTCAGACTTGAAAGTAGCCAGCTTTATATATACAGTCACACAACCATGCATGCGTACATACATACATACATACATTCATACATACACACACACACACACACACACACACACACACATATATATATATATGCTATATTATATATTATATATATATATATATATATATATATCTATTTATACTATATATTATCTTTCTCTCTCGCAATGGGTAGTTCTAGAAAAGAAATCAGTGTTACCAGTGAATGTCACTGCAACCAGACAAAATTTAAGAAAGCTGATATCGTGATGAATAATTATCGCGTATTCTAATCATTACGTAAATATGATCGCTTTGCGATAGAAAATAGAGGGGATTTCGCTATAAAGTCTTCACCTTTTATTAAAGAGTAAAAATGTAGCACATGTCGGGAAAAAAAAGTTTACAATTACGGTTACCGCATTCACGATGCAATGTAAAAGTTCCTAGTATCCTAATTAATAATAAAAGAAAAAAGAAACAACAACAGAAATTGCATTATGTTTTTTTTACCATGTTTCATATGTCAAAATGTAATTTAGTAGTTGCGTAAACTAATTGCATTATCATTCTAGAAAAATTACCTTTGTAAGAGATTCTAGAAAACGTATTTTGAAGTGTCTCCTTTCGAAATGAATAAAATATTCTCCGGAGAGAGATTGAAGCAGCCTGAAATCTTCATAGGGAATTAATGCACCTCAAAACTTTCGGATTTTCTTTCACTTACCTTTACTGTGGAAGGGAAACAAAAACCTGTCTTCTTTTCATTTGGTATCATTCTTATAAAGAAAGTTTTGAAAACAGGCAATAGTTATGGCCATTTCCTATATTAATTATAATGTACCAGTTACATCTGAGTCGTCTTCCACAAGTAGGCTGATAATTTGGACAATATTTTGTTGAAAAATAAATACCCATAACAGATTTATTGAGCCTTTAGATAACTATCAGTGACAGCAAGTTTATCCAGCAGACTTCAGTAACATTCTCTCAATCCAACAGTTATAACGACACAATACCATTTGTTGCATTAGGTTTAAACCTCTTTGTGGTGCAGTTTCTTCTTTTTAACCTTTAAAAGTTCAGTTATGGCCTGACAAACAAGTAAAAACTAAAAATATTCACTTCCAAAAACGTTTTTGATGTTTACATTACTAAAACATTTGGTTCTTTGGCAGATATGTTAGAATAACTACAAAAATAACGATTGTGTCATGAAGGCAAATACCTTTTCTCCAAAAAGAGCTAGTTTACCACTTATTAATACAACCTATCTACAATACTTTAAAATACAAATGGAATATTTGAGGAAAATATAAACATTAGATCTTGAAAGTTACTACCTTCTGCTAAACTGAGGCCAGTTAATCTTGAAGGCTAAATACTCAATTACTCATTACTACTGTACTTAATAAAACACCAACATAATGGGGTCAAGAGCCTCCATTACCTCATTCTTCTTTAACATGGTAATTAATATCTATTAAGGCAAAGAACCTGTCTCTTTCTTTATTATCTCATCTAAAATTCTGACGGTGAATAAATTAAACATAACTCCTTAATGGAAACTACGACGATTAATAAAGTATTCATTCAGTCCCCCCCCCCCCCCCCCCCCCCCCCCCCCCCCCCCCCCCCCCCCCCCCCCCCCCCCCCCCTTCCCCCCCCCCCCCCCCCCCCCCCCCCCCCCCCCCCCCCCCCCCCCCACCCCCCCCCCCCCACCTCCCCCTTCCCCCCCCCCCCCTTCCCCCCCCCCCCCAGCTCTCTTACAAGCTTAACGTCAATAATTTGTAGGTATGACAACGATGAAAATAAAATGAATGAGATGACTGCACATCGACACCTATAAGTCCGTTCAAATGAGAATATGCAAAATTATAGTAGTTGCATTTTTTGCAAGATTAGCGTTCAACAATACAACGTTTTTTTTTTAACTGAGTGATATCTGTATATATCACTTAAGTAAGAAAATATATTCCATTGTACAAATTTTATTCCTGAATAAAATTTAACTATGTATGCGGTATTCATGTGGGTAAATAAAATGCGAAAACTTTATGCGCTATTCATGTACCATAATGCTAAATATTCTAACTTGAACGGAATAATCTAGAGTATTGATTTATATGAGTCGGTATGCAGACATCCATTTATCTTATTTTCACTGGTGTTTTACAAATAAAGGATTGATTTTTACCCAATTAGTCTTGACGCCCGTTTTCTTAATTCATTATCAAGAACTTCTCCTCTGACTGATTTTTTTTAGCGGCGCAGAACTTGATTTCATTAACATGTCGAAATGATTAACCTTCACATCTGCACCAAATAGATGACTCTCTAAATTGACAGTGGGAAATTATATTCCTTCAGCGGCAGATCAAGGAACATGAAGCAAGTTGCATGACAAACATCATCTCTGAATATACGAAGACTTATGAACAATCACCGGCCAAAAGCCCGTTTAGAATGAAATGGTGCTTCCTTAAGTTCTGTGAATGTGATATTAACAAATCAAAGTTGACCCAATCTTCAAAATTATTTGGAAAGCGGAATGGAGATATTGGGTCGTCTGACCAGTAATTTTAGTTATGCTGTGGTTCAGTATCTTTCGGTTTTTACTATAACATTCCCTCATTCATTATCCGTCTTTATTAAGGCAAGATGTCCCTTCATTTACAATACAGAAGCTGAAAACTGCAGATCATGCTATTTCTTCAATATTAACAGTGTAACACAAACATGGTAGATTCTACGGTCTCTAAAACACCATTCACCTTATTTCTCTCTTTTTATCCCGTCTAACTTCTTTAGTATTTTTTTTCTTTTATTATTCATTATTTCTTATGTTCGATCTACTTTTCTTTCCTATTCTATTCCCTTTCTCTTTATATACTCATTTATTCGCTACTGACATCTTTGTTTTGTTCAACTCTATGTATGCAAATTATCTCAGTTCTTTAATAATTGTTACCAAACACAATGATGTCCATTTTTGTTCATCTGTATTGTTTTATTTTCGTTGTACGTTTTTATCGTGCAACGCTTTCTTTTAGCTGTAAATGTATCGATATATAAAGTAAATCAGAGCCATAAGTAGTATATTTCAGGGACCTATTACTCAGTTACATATTTCCTCAGCAATGAAATCAAACTTTTAATATAGTATAATGGATGACAAGCAAAATCGATTCTGGTTCAAATGAATATCACAGCAAAAGGACTGCTGCTTTTCTCCTAGATTGTATGCCTCTCTGTCCACAAGCGTTTGACACACTTACCTAGTCGCATATAATATTCTTAAAAAGAATTTTAGTTAAACTACATATATGTGTATACATTTATATATATGTATAGTATGCACTTTTATTAGATATCTCAACTTATATAAGAATATTCCCTTAAATAGGAAAAGGTAAGCATGATGAAATATGGGAGCACTTTACCGAAAAATAAAAGCCTCGTTAAGACAATTATGATAATAAGACACGACGTGACACAACAAAATATAACTGAAAGCGAAGTTAAAATATATCTGATTATGACTTGGTGTTAAAAACCTCACAGAAATAAAATTAATGAAAATGGTCTTGGGACTTGTGTTGTAAATAACGCTTGGAAAGTTCATATCTTTTTGTCATAAATGGAATAATGTTATTTCCTCGTAGAAGGGCTAACACACACACCACACACACACACACACACAAACCACACACACACACACACACACACACACACAGAGAGAGAGAGAGAGAGAGAGAGAGAGAGAGAGAGAGAGAGAGAGAGTCTTAAAAACTAACCATAGAAGCTTCTTGAAAATTTTCTTGAATATAATCTCATTATGCTTCCCACACCCAAATTACCGTTAACACCTTGGAACACACATAACCCAAACTAACCTGTGCCCCCATACTTGTGGTCTATAATATAGAAATAAGCACCTTATTTTCATCATCAGCCTTTTCCTCTTTGTGTGGGACATTCTTTTTCAATGATGTCTTTTGTCTGACTCCAATAACCTCAAGGTGCTTGATACACCGGTTGTGAGCGGCAGGTTGGGCTCTAACCTTGGATGAATCCAAATTTAGTATATCAATGCATCTTCCTCCAAATTGCTAGAGTAACAAAATGCTAATAAATTCCTTTGCATTGTCTATCCTCCTGGAGGCAAGAAACGATTATTGGTCAATTGTCAAAGAAGGAAAACGGGTTTCTAGATAGTGGTCTTATTAATACTACAAAACAAACATGCACACATGATTACAGGATGTCAGCTTAAGGTGCAATGAGGAAAATGCTGTCAACATCTATATGTCTATAAAAAAATATATATTTAAACGGAAATTTATATACTGCGTTAGTTGCAGCATCTTTTTTATGTAGATTATACTGAAAAGAACAACGCACAAGAATGAAACAGCCAAAGCCAACAGAAGGTCTGTAAATAAAAAAGAATATGAAAAATGAAATAGACTGGATCAAAATAAGGTCCTTAAGGGAAAAGTTATTTCTTGGTAAGGACAATGACAGTATATCAATTTCGATATACCACTGCAAAACATTTGACTAAAAACAGTAGACTGTGGTTAAGGCGTCCAGTGAAAACAAAATGGATGATAAATATATGTATATGTAATCAAGATTTATGCTGCTAACTTTTTTTTCTTTAAATGAAAGACAAGGCACTACTGAAATACCCTATCATGTCAATAAACTGCATAAGTAAGAAACAAACATTTCTTTATAAAGAAATAGATAAATAAAGCGAAAAAAATCCCTCTGGTACAAAATATTGTTTTATATTAATCGACAATAAATCAACCTGTTTATCATGCAAGTGTTTAAAGAAGTGAATTCGGAATACCGACAGAATACATATTCCACACAAAAGTCCAAGTTGTAACAACCGATAATTAATCTCAGTGGAAAACAGGAAAGTGAAGCTATCAGATTGTGTAAGGTCTTCACTCGGTTCCTATCCAAGAAAATATTTTTTAAAGACATTTTTTCTTAAGTTATTGATATGGCTGGAATACACTTACGGTCGAGAGATTCAAAAGTTCTAAACTGCATCGACCCTTATCTCGAGGGGACTGACTGGCCCGGGTTAAAAAATTGAATAGTCTCCCAACCAGACAAATTGGATTACCTCTAAAAAAGAAACACGAGGGGAGCAAGTCAGAGCTTCAAATCTCTTACGATCTTACAAATGCCTTTTTTCTTTTAATATTTTCGTTTACTCGTTTTGTCATATTTTCCGGGCGTTGAAGAACAGAAATCAAATTCCGACTCAGTAAAAATAATATCGGCCATGATGGATAGGTCTCGATTTTAACATTTTACTTAACAAAGTTACAGAGGTTAAATCACTTTGTCACAAGCTATAATTGTTGTCATGTAACCTTAGAAAATCCTAAATCATAGTAACTGGGAACAAGGGGTTGTCTAAAGATGCCAAAATGACATGTTCATTATTTTATTCTGTATATTAAGGCTCATGAGGATTCAAGTTCTTGCTCAACTCATACATATATTTTATATATATATATATATATATATATATATATATATATATATATATATATATATATATATATATATATAATATATAGCTAATGATGAAAAACTCACATACATGAAGATCGGAAGTTACTTACACATTACCTTCCAACCGTTCACAAATGGAAAATCCTCCATTTTGTCTCATTCACTGTCATCATTCATTATGTATATTTATATATATGAATGTATGTATATACATACATATATCATACATCATTCATCATATATATTATATATATATATATATATATATATATATATGAAATGTATGTGTTATATATATATATATATATATATATATATATATATATATATATATGTATATAGTATTATATATATATATATATATATATATATATATATATATATATATATATATATATGAAATGTATGTACGGATATATATATATATATGTATATATATATATATATATATATATATATATATATATATATATATATATCTATATATATATATATATATAATATATATATATATATATATATATATATATAGAAAACTGTATATATATATATATATATATATATATATATATCTATATATATATATAGTTATATATATGAATGTATATATATACATATATATATATATATAATATATATATATATATATATATATATATATATATATATATATACATTCATATATATAAATATACATAATGAATGATGACGTGAATGAGACTGGAGATTTTCCATTTGTGAACGGTTGGAAGTAATGTGAAAGTAACTTCCGATCTTCATGGATGTGAGTTTTCATCATTAGCTATATATAATATATATATATGATGAATGTATGTATATAATATATATATATATATATATATATATATATATAGTATATATATATATATATATATATATATATGAATGTATATATATATATTATATATATGTATATATATATATATATTATATATATATATATATATATATATATATATATATATATATATATATACATTCTATATATAAATATTACATAATGAATGATGACGTGAATGAGACAAAATGGAGATTTTCCATTTTGTGAACGGTTGGAAGTAATGTGAAAGTAACTTCCGATCTTCATGGATGTGAGTTTTTTCATCATTAGCTATATATATATATATGAATGTATGTATATATATATATATAATATATATATATATATATATATATATATATGAATGTATATATATATATATATATATATATATACATTCATATATATAAATATACATAATGAATGATGACGTGAATGAGACAAAATGGAGATTTTCCATTTGTGAACGGTTGGAAGTAATGTGAAAGTAACTTCCGATCTTCATGGATGTGAGTTTTTCATCATTAGCTATATTTTCCAATCAAAATGCTTACCAAATAGTCATAAAGGTGCAAGGAACTCCAGTTCACGGCAAGTAGTAGCGGTTTCGGTTACAGTCAATTTTTTGATGCCGCTTTTTGATGCCCCATCGAATGTCAAGTTAAATCCCTTGAAACAGGATCCAGAGGTAGAGTTCCTCATATCGACAGTTAATTAATGTTCGTTTCCTGCAATGCAGGTTTAAAATATCATACTAACAACTGCTTCGAATCCATAACAGTCCTTAACGCGGAAACTTGGCAATCTGGAATATTATTGGCAGCAGAGAACTCCCAGTCAAACACCCGGTATTCTTGGTAAGCTACTCACTTCCTCTTTCGCTGATCAAAGATATGAGGGCAAGCCCCATCAAAAAATAGATAAATAAATAAACAAATGAAATTTTAAAAAAAATAAAAAAAATAAAAAAAATTAGAGAGCTGAGAAGATTACGGCCGATACGTGGATAATAGAAATTTCTAGGATGATAATTCCTTTTGTTAAGCGAATGGTAGAGTACGTGTGTGTTACCTCGATAATTTCATCTAAAGTCCTCTTTTATTTATTGAAATGAAACGAGGCAATAATGCCTAATGACATAAGTCGCTTCAAATGACGCACATGTCTAAAAACACTGGATATTTGTGAAAATACGGAAGACCGGTTAAATTGTGATTTTTCCTACCCTAGAGAAGTAAAACCTTTATCATTTATTACCTTCCCCTCACAGATAATTTAAAAATAATCTGGCTTCATCCCCGCAGTTCCCCCTCTTGTTTCTACATCAAAGATATGACAGTAGGAATGATATGTTTTCTGAGTTTGTCGTTCTATTTAATATATGGCAAGATTACAATCAAATCTGTTGGTCAGCAATCAGACTTCTACATATCACAGCATATTGGTGAAATCCTCAAATTCCTCAATGAAAATATTTCATTACAGTATACAGAACAGCAATGCTGCCCAAAAACACTTCATCTGCCCAAAACTGGTTTGCATCCACATTATTTTCCAACCAGTTATACTTTGCATATTGAGAGAAATAGTACATACTAAAATAACTGATAAAGCATTCTATAAAATGGTACTGAAAACAATATACTACCCTTAATCGACTACAGCTAGTGAGCATAGTAAGCATAATAATATTATCTTAAAAACGGCTGCTTATAGTATTGCTGTGGATATTGTTTTGGCAATAAGTGTTTTTTATTTCCCAATTCATGCGGTTAAGATAATCGAAAGTTCATAAAGTTTTCTTACTTCTAGAAAAGATTCTGTTGCTTACTTTTGAAGAATCCTTATAAATGTCGAGGAAATAAATACTTTAACGAAATTAGTCGAAAAAAATTAGTTATACCAATAACTACTTTTAAGACATTGATAGAATTTTGTTCGTTTCAATCTGTTTAATAATTCAAGGCACATAATCCTTGCAATGTCTGACAACAAGTAGGTTTAAACGTCGTATATTTTGATATAATTAAGTGGACATTATTTGTAAGTTTTCATACGTTTAACAAGGTAGTTAAAAATAACTCACTTGCGAAAATATTCTCTCAGGCTCTCTCATTTGATAAAATTCGCGCTCAATATGATTCAAGTACGAAAACATTTAAAAGTTGATTAATTATTCATATTAGCCAAACGATATTCCAATGTCAGAAGTGCAACGGATATTATACATCTGTACTGCATATCTTCCATATTTGCTTATCGACTAATCTAGTGATAGAATAAAATAGTTACTTAGAATGAAAGTAACATATCGAGGAAACAAACTCAGTACGCAGATTAGCAACATAAAAACTAAATTAAAATTTCAAGGAGACCAACTGAACTCATAGTAGGGGAATAAAAATGACTTTAAAACGCGCGAAAGTTTCCTTTCCATCAGTAAAATGACATATAATCAAAACGAAAATAAGAAAAAGAAAATATTAAGAGGTTGTGCTCCTTTTGGGCCACATACATAAGCTCAGAACATTCATCCTACTACATTGGCTGGAGTCAAGTCCCGACGCCGAGGTAGATTTAACGAATGTAAAATATCCCAGTCGTTCATATGGCGCAGTCAACAAACCCATAAAAATGGTTTTGGGCCAGAGAGAGAGAGAGAGAGAGAGAGAGAGAGAGAGAGAGAGAGAGCTGGTCTAGTAAATGCTCAACCCTGAATAGGAATTAAGGAAAGTGATACGGAACGTTTATAACGATGTTTTGCCTTAGCCTAAAAATATACAAATAGAAATGAAGGACTAAAATAATATATGAAATAGAAGTACCACAGTCAGAGACAAAATATCAAACAGAGAATCTAATGTTCATTTATGAAGAGAATCATCAGTTCAGTGGAGGCGATGATTACCTCATGGAGGCCTTTCTGTTCTGATGGTGGACATTTTGACAGAATGACTGTCGCTTCCCCTGGTGCTTCACTCTCGTTCTATTTCTCCTTTCTCTGCACTCAGCTGTAAATCACAGCAGTTAACTAATTCAATACCTGTATCAACAACAGTCGAACGCTGGTTCCTTAGTTTGTCAGGTGAGTGCGCTTACCGTTAAGTTACATGACCAGAGAGAGAGAGAGAGAGAGAGAGAGAGAGAGAGAGAGAGAGAGAGAGAGAGTTAAGAATTCGCAATGGAAGAGTGAAACTGGAGACTAAATTCAAAAGAAAATCACTTGTACAACGGACAAGGATAAAGATTAATAAAAGCACCAAAGACTATAAAGACTAAAAAAAAAAACTATTGCAGGAGAGAGCCACACACCATTTCGAAAAGAAGTGACAAACAAAGATGAAAAAATGCTTCAGTCATTACAAGAAACATATCATCGATAAATATAAAAGCTGAACAATAAATGCAACTTGACCACTCCCACTTCCAAAGGTGAATTAAAATTTAGGTTTCGATTAAATTTTTTTTTATTTGCAACGTGCACCAATTTCCTCGATCGCTCCTCAACCCCCAAAACGCAACCATTTATAAAAGATTCAGGATGAATATTCATCGTCGACATAAATCAAAAGAGATCGCTACCACAGCTCACTGCCGTTTTTCTTCTCCGTTCCGAAGGAGAGCAGAGGCGATAACGCGAAACTGTCCCGGGAAGTAATCCCGTGATTCATCGTGGTTTATTTTCTCCTGAAACATAACTTACGAGGCCATAAAGCAAGTGGGTTAGAATATAAAATTCACTCATTACCGAGATAATCATATTCCAAAGAACTCGTTGCTCTCATCCCGAGACCATTCACTTTCATTCACTCCCAGATTATGGTGATCGCTGTCCTGCTGGTTTCTCGGTATGATATTTAAAGGACGCTCTCCACAGCAAGAAAATGAGGATGACCATAACTAAGCCTGTTCCCCCTCAGCGGCCAATTTCTATTAATGATACCGTGCAATCATTTATATGTATGTAAATATATATATATATATATATATATATATATATATATATATATATATATATATATATATGATATATATATATATATATATCTATATATATATATATATATATATATATATATATATATATATATATCGAGTTACAATGTCCTTTAATATCTAATTCGCTCTACCTCGGAATTAATATATTTTCATATATGCCCGGGTCCAGGCAAGTGTATTATCGAGAAAAAAAAATTCACCCTCATTTAAGCATATATGAAAATATATTAATTCCGAGGTAGAGCGAATTAGATATTAACGACATTGTAGCTCGATATATGTATATTAATCACGGAAATGTGATATGACTTATAGATTGGCTACGTGCTGTCAAAACCACTACGACGCTACCGGGGTCGAGGTGGGTTGATGTTGTCTCCAAACCAACGAATTACCTGAGCTCGAAAGGTATTTGAGGGTGAGAGGCGACATGAACTTTTAGCCTCTTGCGGTGATGTAGTTGGTAAAGCTTCACTGACGTTCCTGGATTTGAAAGGCTCCATGGGTTCGCGCCCGGGTCCAGGCAAGTCTATTATCGAGAAAAAAAATTCCCCTTCGGTTAAGCATATATGAAAATATATTAATTCCGAGGTAGAGCGAATTAGATATTAAAGGACATTGTAGCTCGATATAGTCTATGAATCCCGGAAATGTGGTATGACTTATATATATATATATATATATATATATATATATATATATATATATATATATATATATATATATATATATATATATATATATATATATATATATATATATATATATATAAATATATATGTATATATATATATATATATATATATATATATATATATATATATATTATATATATTCGTTTAATCAATGGTATCTAGAAAAGGGTTACAATACAAATCCGCAAGCATTGTTGGCTGAAGTTTTCCTATGGAACAGCTTGGCTATGTAACTCCCTCCCACTATGGGCTTTATAAAACTTCACCATTATTAAAACTAAATAGTTATCCCTTTCATAAATAACTATCAATACCTACATTAAAAAGCAGAATGACTGGGATTTTCTTTGTTGGTTCTTGCAACGCGAGTAGAAACGATAAGTTACTCGACATAAAGGTTGCTCAGAAATTACCAGGAATATCTCTAAAAATAAATATGGATTTAAGCCAGTGAATTAAAAAAAAAAACAATTAACAATGCAAATGAAGAAAAAGAGGGTAATAAGCCAGGAATAAATACGTAAAATATTAAGGATGAAGAGAGAGTAGAATAATGATTCATGAAATGAGAAGCTGAGACATAAAGATGGGCGTGTTAGTCTCAAAACTTATAACGCAAAAATCAAAACATTAAAATTCTGAATGTGTAGTGCATACCACATAACCTAACTAAATTAATAATGAAATATCAACTACTTATGAAGGTGAGAGAGTGACCCTAAAAGGAACTGTGTGATAAAAGTATTGAAGAATAAATTGTGAGGAGTTGGGGCCTTTTCCTTTAGAGACTGCAGTACACTCGTCAATCCGCCAAATGCAAATATAAATCAAAATTATGCTGAAATTTTCCCTTTTCATTAAAAATTTCGAAAACTTCAGATCACAAGTTTTCTGGAGTCACCCGGGAGCAAATCAGTAAAGTTAAGATGTAAGTAATTAGTTTCTTTCCTTTCCTGTTTATTATTGAGAGGGTTAAAATAAAGAAGGAGGTGGAATATTGTTTCTTTATCTTTACGTAAAGTAAAATGTGTTTTATATCATTTACCTCATTCATGATAAGCCAATTCACCAATTGCAATTATGACCATTGTTCATTATCAAAAACACCCTTATCTTTTGGGCTTTAATCCGAGTTATTATGAAATAAAAAAATTTTCTAGTCAAGATTTTTATGAAAATTTTTTAAATAAGTGTTTTTTTAGATAACATATGCGGCAACACAACGATAAAATTGCCAAATATCAGTAAAACAACAGGACAACTGTGAAACATTTAGTGAAGAATTCTGGCTAGGAAATTCAGTGGTTTTGAGCAGTGCACAGAATACAAATCGAAAATTGTTGTTAAATCAAAACCTTGATGTCAAAATAAATTCTATATCGTGCATGTTTTAATATACAGCATGCGATGTTCACACCCATGAACTTGTAAATACAGCTCGGACTGGAAAGTAGTGCTGAGCTTAAGACTGAAATTATTTTTTTGGAGAAAAATAAAAATAAATACAATATATATATATATATATATATATATAATATATATATATATATATATATATATATATATATATATATATATATATGTGTGTGTGTGTGTGTGTGTGTGTGTGTGTGTGTGTGTATATACACACACACACACACACACACACACACATATATAATATATATATATATATATATATATATATATATATATATATATATATATATATATATATATATTAGGAAGAATGAGTCAAGTATTGCACAAATTATTTCAAAAAGCCCATAAGAAAAAAAAAATTTTTTTACTAAATAAAAAACTTATACACTTTCTCTTCATTTATTTGCATCTCTCTCTCTCTCTCTCTCTCTCTCTCTCTCTCTCTCTCTCTCGCTCTACTCTCTCTCTCTCTCTCTCTCTCTCTTAGGGAAGGATTCCAGTTCATTTACCACTGTCCATAGAGTTATATCCCTAACCAATTCGCTGAGGCATTTCTAAAAAGGTTCTTTGTTCCTGTCATCTCCCTTTGAGTTGAATCTGTCCACTGTATCAACCGACGTATATAGGAATTGACCGCAATACCTGCTCTGTTTCACAACAAAGCCAGACTTTCCCACAAACGCATAGGTAACATCAAAATATAACAGAACTGCAAAATAACTGAATGTTTGTGAAAGAGATGCCCGGCAATATATATGTGTGAGTGTATATATGTATATATATATATATATATATATATATATATATATATATATATATATATATATATATATATATATATATATATATATATACATATACAACACACATCGAGCTACATATGTCCTTTAATACCCAATTCGCTATACCTCTGAACTAATATATTTTCATATATGTTAACCGAAAGGTTTTTTTTTTTCAATTGATAATAATTTCGTCCTTTCGTGGGTTCGAACCAGTGCCCAGCGGACTTGAGGAGAAATCGGGACTTTAGAGAGAGAGAGAGGCTCCCTCTCCAAGGGAAAAAATCAGAATTCAAATTAAGCAGTAATGAATATTACAAAACTTGAATATTCTCAAATACTAATTAGGACCAGTCGGAGAGAAATTCCCTGAACAATAAAAATAAAAACTATATAGTAAGGAAGTAATGATTAGACCACGCGCTCGTTATCATCAAAAGGGACCGAGGCTTTTACCCACTGAAAATTGCACTCTTATGAGATCGCCTTAAAACAAGTAACAGCAAATTATCACTTAACCCTTCCCAGGAAGATGAAGGTAGTCTATTGAAAAGCATGACACTAATTAGGAACATTCTCTGAGAGATTTATGATGAACGATTACTGTGACTTTTATACTTAGTTAAATGTCATTCCCGTATTTGGCTTAATACACATCAAGCATGTTCATATCGTTGTTATAAAGATCTTTTCGAAAATACTTTTAAGAGCACCAAACGAAATACTTTTGATACAATTTCTGTAGGTGATATACATCGCCAATTTCTCATTTCGTCAAAACATGTTCTTTTGACAATTTAGTGTTCTATATATCACGGAACAACTTTTGCAATGCTAGATCTGTCATATATATATATATATATATATAATATATATATATATATATATATATATATATATAATATATATATATATAATACACATACATACACATGAGTGTGTGTGTGTTCAAAAATACCATAAACTATATCCATCTAATATCTTACAGTAACGGCCTCAGGCAAAACAGGTAATTGCGTTGACTCATGATAGATAGATAGATAAACAAATATTAAGTATCATTTCAGCTATATTTTTGCGTTGACTCATGATGGACAGATAGATGAATAAATATTAAGTGTATCTTTTAATCTTGTGGTTGCTGTATCACAGGACAAAAACGTCTGCTACACACTGTTTACTGACCAAATGGCAATAAAATGGAAATAGCAATAATTCGAAAAATGTAAAAAGAGAAAAAGTCATCATATAGTATATTTTTTGAGATACTACATAACCAGAAATAAGTGGCTACAAATAAATGTAGTATTCCTGGAATTCCTAACGATTTAGTTATCTGCTTCGCTGAATCGTGAATAAGAGGAAAAGCAATTTCTTTTTTTAAAACTAAACACGTGAAATTGCCTTGCGAAAAGACTTGGAGCTTCTTTTGTTTAAATCCGATATTTGTTGTGCCTACTACCAATGTTTATGTTATTCTCTTCCTAAATATATTTTACTGTTTTTGGCATTGTTGTTTTTCGATGCCTTAAACAATACTTGAGAACGATATAAAGGGGAATTACTTTCTAAAATATACAACATTAACGAATTTAATTATTTCATTCCCTAACAGAAATTTAATAATAATTGGTAATAAATTCATGTGCACAAAATAATAAGATAATCTGGAAAAGAAAACGTAAATAGCACTTTTTAAATCAACCGAGTTAAAAAAATCTTCAATAATTCAGTGCAACTATACAACCAAAGAGAATCACTAAGCTATCACTAAGTAACTCTGAAGACACAATGCGCCAAAGAAATATTAAGCAAAGGGGAAAAGAAAACTATTGCACCGGCCATTTCTTGAGGAGAAAGAGTTGACAGGAGGCACCGAGACTCCATCCGGATCGTCGTATCGGTCAATCGAGATGAAGAAACGGGATCTGGGTGAGAGGAGAGATGAAGAAGAGATCTGGAAGAAGAAAGGTGGTTGCGAAAGGGAAAATAAGATCGTTTTCTTGGTCAATGAATGAGAGTACATGAGAAGAGAGCGGTTCTGTAAAGACATGTGTAAGTGATTACATAATAAAAATATGGAATGTTATTCCATATATATAAAAGACTAAAACTAAAGAGGTCAATCAGATTGCTTGCAGGAATGTGATCAGACCAGAGACGATAAAGTATGTAGGCTAAGATGACATGCCGTCATCTGTGGTCATTCATTTGTTTTGAAACATTAGTCCAAGCTCCCTGCTTGAGACAACTACCGCGACCTATCATTCAAAAGGCCTACGTGATTAGTAATGTGTCTCATTTTGTATGTATGTTCATATGTTCGAGCTACTGTCTGCTTCCTTTATGATTTGCAACCGAGATGGTAGACAGAGCAGAATAGAGTTAGCCATCATCATTGGCAGACCTGTATCTCTTTACCTAAGCTTTATCATGCAGAAGAGAAAAGAACAGAATTAGCCATCATCGTTGGCAAAAGCGATCAAGCTATCGTCATTAGAAGACCTGTACAATCCTACTTGATCTTCACCATGTAATCTCAGAGAATATAAGTATTTTTTGTACTTCGTGGTTTCTACTAGAACCTCACATCATTGCCGAATCATCATGAGTTTAACACATCGTCATCATAACCAAAGAAGATAATACCGACTTCGTAAGTGATCTACAAACCCCAAGACACTCCAATGAATATGGAAGTGCAATACCAACCGACTTAGCGTAAGATTATCGCAAGTCTAACATTACCTCATAGGGCGCCTTATTATACGAGGCAATAGCCCTAATACATGAAACCACAAAGGTAGCTACGTTGAAAGTTCATCATTTTTTGAGCTTTGTATATATATATATATATATATATATATAGTATATATATATATATATATATATATATATATACCTTCAGAAAGAGAATCCTATTTTTGTCATTTATCCTCCTATTCTCAGTAATTTTGATTTATTTAAAACCAGAAACATAGATAATGATCATTATGTAAACATTCCAGCCGAAATGAAAGAACATTTGTTATCTTGTCGTAAAGCAAGCAATTCATCCACTCAACAAAATAAATAAATAAATAAATAAAAAGGATCGAAGTGGAAAACCTAAAGCTCAAGATACTTGATTTTTTATTAATGTAGATTATTTATGTATATGTGTTTATATATATATATATATAATATAATATATATATATATCTATATATATATATATATATATATATATATATATATATATATATATATATATGTAAAAAGGTAATATATATATATATATATATATATATATATTATATATATATTATAATATATATATATATATATATATAATATGTAAATAGGTAATATATATATATATATATAATATATATATATAATATATATATATATATATATATATATATATATATACTACATATATATATATATATATTATAATATATATATATATATATATATATATATATATATATATATATCTATATGTAAGGCATAGGGTTTTTGATTAATAATATATTGTCCATGTGTGAGATAAAAGTGCTTAGTTCAACAAGTCAATGCACGACAGTTTATGAACTCTTCTCAAAGTGCCTTTGGGAAACTGGTTGTAGCCAGTAATATGAGGCGTTGTCGAAGTGTGCATTCATATGTGCGTGTGCGCCTCTTCTATTCATAATGTATCACTAGCCAAGTCTATGGGAAGACTTGCACAGAGATTCGTGGGAGGAAGGCAAAGCCACGATGGCAGATGCCAAAGTGTTTTTATTTATCAGTGAGTGAGATATTCCGGCTGCAATGGGTGAGTTGAATTACTTTAGCCAAGTTGAATTACTTTAGCCAAAGGGATGGCTTGTTTGATATCTTGTAAGATGTTCCATTTTATTAACTTTGTCTTTAAACTTGTGTGTGTACTTACCGGGATGTGTTCTGTATCTTTGAAACAGACGGATCTGGAATGCGGGGGGACAAAGAATTCCCAGAGGGGTATAGACTTTTTTCGGTGACTAGACATTGTGCTGTTTTTGAGTTAGTCTGTAAGACTGGATTGCTTGGTTGATTGATTTATTTATTCTTGTTAATAAACGTTAATGTTATGATGCAACTCTCTCATTTTCATTACCTGTTAGAATGGAGAGAAAGAGGTGGAGAGAGAGAGAGATTCCTTGGAGAGAGAGAGAGAGAGAGAGGCTGTGTGTGTAATGTGGTGTGTGGTTGCCTTCCGTTTCGTGTCACGCTTACCTTATGAATGATGGGGGGAGAATCCCCCCAGTTACAGTGGTGGCAGACGGTTAAGAGGGGATATAAAAGTCTTCTTTCTTTTTATGCCTAGGAACGCCAATGTAGAGATGGGTGGCCAGTGAGAAAATAAAAGGGGTTATGGCTTAGCGATAGTTTTCGAACGACAAAGCTTTGTGGGATTGTGGAAAATTGTTAAATTGTTAGATCTCGGTTGCTAAGTGAAAAAGGGGTAGAGAAAATATCTGTCTGTTAACTGTGCTAAAGGGAGGGAAGGATTTTATTGGACTCAGCAATTTTCCCAGGGAGTCAGCCTAGAAGCAGTGAGCGCACCCAGTGTGACTTTTGCTTGTGTAATGACGAGTGTATTCCGAGATACCCGTGCGGGTGTTGTGTTTAATGCATATATCACTGCCGTGTTTTACGAGAATTTCGAGTTCTTTTTTTTTCCCAGTATGGAGTGGTGAGTGTTAAACTATTGTTTTGAAGGAGTGGGTTTTTGTTTAAATATTTCAGGGTTATGGGATTGGTTAAAGGTCAAGAGGTGGGCAAAAAAGGGTCTTGTCTTTGCCCATAGTGACGTGTTTTCTTTATTTGCACGTGTTTATAATAGACGTATTCGTCTTTGTTTTTAAACACATGAGAGTGTATAAGAGATGTGGTTTTTTTGCAGTGGGAACTGTGCTTAGATAAGCGGCCACAATTTTAAGGGCTCAGCACATTTCTGCAGAGAGGCGCGTTGCATTGCGAGGGTATTAGCATCCCTCGGGGGGATAGCTGCATGGAGGGTACCACTGGCCTCCCTCGAGAGATAGTGCAGGGGAGGGTATTGCGAGATGGGTACTAGTGTATATCTTGGGAAGGGGTCCTCAGACACTGTTCAAGGGGAGATGGGGGGTACTATTGTGTATGCCTCGGGCTGTTCTGTCGCTTGACTGAGGGGTTGTTCTCAGGGGGGGAGAAATCTTTTTTTTTCTCATTGGGGTGAACTCCTTTTTTTCTTCTTTGTGTTGGGGAATGGGTCTGGCCTTGACATTGGATGCTAAGATATCAGCTGATTGATAAGTTGATGAAGTGAAACGCCCGTAGAGTCTTTTTTTTAGAAAAAAGATTTTTTTTTCTCTCTCGGACGAAGAGAAAAGGAAATAAAAAGAGATTTTCCTTTTCCGTGAATGAGGGGAAAAGTAGTTAATATGCACGGGATGTGTTATATGTTTCTTTGTGCCTTGAAAGACACAAATATAAGAGGGATACACAGATTATTTTTTTATTGTGTTGGAGAAATTACATTGAAATGCCGATGATTGGTGTTGTATGTGTTGTGTGGCAATGGTGTTATGTCATGGTGTATGCTGGAGAAATTGTATGTCATAGGATTCAGCAATACTATGTAAGCTATTTTGAATTTCACCCTTACTTGAGATCTTTGCAAGAGAATTATTGCTATGGAGAGTTATTATTATTATTAATAATTATTATACTTGAGATGTGTCACGGGATGGTTGCTTAAGTATAATTATCATTGCGGGAGAATTGTTTTACGAGAGTTTTGAGATATTTCATGGGAGATTAGTTGATAATTATTACAGATAATTATTCAAGGAGAATTATTACAATGAATTAATGGGAGAAGTCTTGTGTTAATTATTTGTTGAGTTTTGTAACTTTGGAGAATATTTCAGTGATTCACGGGGATGTTTTGCTGAATCTTGATGAATCTGACTGAATCTTGGTGAATTGTGTTGAATCTTGCTGAACTTCTGCTGAATCTTTGGAGAATGGACAAGCATTAACATTGGTGATATTTTTTGTACTGATACTGATGATTTTGATGATAGCAATTTTTTTGGTGATTTTGTGATAATGATACTTCTGATACTGATTTTTTATATACTAATACGTGGGTGCCGTAATGCTATCAAGGGAGGTGAAATCTTTTTTGAATATTGGGAGGAACTAACAACACATTGTTTTAGTTTTTTTTCTTTTTTTATGAGTTCAGCAGATAATTGCTTGACATCTAGTGAGTTACGGGAGATAGTTAATGGTGCCGTTGATTTTTCTTTTCTCCTTTTTTGGAAGTTAGCCATCGCTGACACAAGATTTTTTTTTTACCAAGGGTGAATTTGAATTTATTTTTTCTCTCCAGTTAGTGTGAATATTATCTCAGTTCATGACTTAGAGTCATTGTTCGGGAACGTGTTTGTGTTTTAGCTATTTGATGCTATAGAGAAATATATGGGAGAATTTTTTTTGCACGTTTTGAATGCATACGTAATGGCACTACATTTTTTCTCTGGATATTTGTGTTCCAGAAATTGTGAGTTTTCTTGCACAATACCCTTGTTGTATTGGTGACAACTTTGTGAGAGATAGGAAACTTGGTTAAGTTTTCTAGTGACTTATGTCGTAGTGCATATGGAGAAGTCTTGGCTTAGACACTTTGTATTTGGAGTTCTGTTATAATGAGTTGTGGCACATTGGTGATTTTTTCTAGAATCTTCTAGACAGTTTTTATTTGCCGAGTTTTTGCCCTTTTTTTTAGCAGTTATGCTAAATGGAGAGAGTTTTTATAGTTTTTGACTATAACATGGAGTTATTCTCTGGAGAATTGGAGTTATAATTGAGATATATTATTTTGGAGAGATAATTGGAGGTATATATTATTTTGGAGTTATAATTTGAGATATAATATATGGGAGATATATTTTTGGCCAATTTTGATATTTGCCAATAGTGGTATGAGCTATGTTTAGTTCAATTATTTTGCAGCCATCTTTGTTGCAAATGGAGACACATATTTGGAGATTATGGGGCAATATTTGTGTATGTGAGTTAGATGCCTTGAGTGCACATTTTTTGGAGATATATTTTTTGGAGCCTTGTTTTGTTCCACATGGAGTTATTGGGGAAATAGAGGTAAATATTTTGTATTTGCCGAAATAGAGGTGATTATTCTCTATTCCTGGAGTGGTGTCTTTTTTTTACTGACATGTGGCTATTAGAGAAATAAGAGAGAATAATATGGGGTTGGTTATTAACCAAATGGAAGAAATATTTTTATAACCGGAGTGGTGTTATTATTAATATGGTGTCTCATAATTATATATGGAATTGGAATTAATCTTTGGCGGGTGACCCTTTTTTTTTGTGCTTATGGGAGTTTTTTTCGAGTCAAGAGAAGATTTTTGTGGTTCTCTTTTTTGATTTTGTGACTATTTAGAGGCGAGTGGCATTACTGCATTACGAGTCATATGGAGATGTGTGTGCATTTGTTATGTTCACAAGTGTGTTATTCTTGGAGAAATATAATGAGGCATATAATGTTGAGAGAATAAGTCTTCGAGACAAATTTTTGAACACATTAGTCATATCCTGGAGTTAATTCTGTGAAATGTGTCTATTAGAGGTTTTTTTTTTTTGAGAATCACGAGTTTCCAAACTTATGTGTCTGACTAGACAATTCTTATGCTGATGTTAGAGCATGCGTCCGCAGGCGATTTTTCTGCTGACAGGCGATGTGATGAGCCGTGTGCTGTTTCTTTTCCTCTGATGGTGATAGATCAGAATTTTTGCAATATCTGGAAATGTTGACAATAGCATTTCACAAAAGCGCATGTGTGAGAGTTTGCTTTCTGGCAAATTCCGTGGCTTTACATGGAGCATTTCTTGGAAAAACGCGGGAGTTATGCATATTATACATGTATTATGTATTTTGTGATTGGGGAAACTTATTTGTGATTATCCTTTTTTTTTTTATTATTATTTTTCTTCCTTTCCCTTGAGAGATATAATTTGGGGATTGAATTTTAAGTAGCATTTCTTTTTTTGGAAGGGAAATTTGATTTTACCGGGAGATGTAATTTTTTGGGGGGGTTGCTGCTTACGTAAATGGGAGTTTGACATTAAGTCTCATTGTGATTAATTATTGAGCAGTAAAGGGGTTTTTGCTGTTAAAAGTTTGAGATTTTTACTGATTTTGTGGGTTGTTCAAATATCAGAGCTTGAGAGAACATTTTTTGGGTCTGGGTGTTACGTGATTCTTTTTTTTTCCTTGGGCTCATTGCGATTTTTGTCTTTTGTTTTTTTTTCTTATGAGAACATTCGAGTTTGAAATGTGAGTGCAGAATTCCGTGGAGTTGCTGTGATTTCTGAGTTGTGTGTGTGCTGATGTGTGAGTTTGGAGAATTGAGTTGGAGAACTAGAACTTGATGTTTTTTTTTCTTTGAGAGTTGTGATAATGACCTATGATTTAGTAATCATATTAAAGGGAGTTGATTGGGAGACGTTCAGTTAGTATTTCTGACCTTTTGAGATCGTTGTTTGATAGAAGTAGTATGTCTGGGTTAATTTTCTTAGATTGACCAGTGACTTGACTGACATACTAACACCAAAAGTCGTTCCCCGACACCAGCAAGACGTCCACCAGCCGTGAAGAGAGGTTGCTGCCATGTTGTCCAGGGTGATTACAAGAATTTCCACGTGGGTGTTCGAGAGAATTCTACAGCGTGTTTTTTGGGGATCTACAGAAGCCGTGAGAAGTCTTCTACAATGAGGGAGGCATTCCGTCTTCCTACAGTTAGCTACAGTCTGCTACAGGTGCAGCTACTTGCAGACAAGCGAAGAGGGATATTCAAGAATCCTAATGCAGAAAATATGAGAGAAAATGCGTCTTGTGTTATTGGGAGATAAAGCGTGATAAGACTTTATTTTATAATGCCAGAGACGTGCAGTTTTACTTATATTTTGTTTTAAGCCGGCCAGTGTTTTGTGTTATAAGCAATTTTGCTAGGCGGGGGCTAGCACACTAGGTGGCCGAGCTATCTGTAAGGCATAGGGTTTTTGATTAATAATATATTGTCCATGTGTTCCCTGTGACCTATGGAATGTGGAGAACAGTGTAGACGTGACGACTGAGAGTAGCTGACAATGAGTTTCTGGGGGTGGGGTGAGATAAAAGTGCTTAGTTCAACAAGTCAATGCACGACAGTTTATGAACTCTTCTCAAAGTGCCTTTGGGAAACTGGTTGTAGCCAGTAATATGAGGCGTTGTCGAAGTGTGCATTCGTATGTGCGTGTGCGCCTCTTCTATTCATAATGTATCACTAGCCAAGTCTATGGGAAGACTTTCACAGAGATTCGTGGGAGGAAGGCAAAGCCACGATGGCAGATGCCAAAGTGTTTTTATTTATCAGTGAGTGAGATATTCCTGCTGCAATGGGTGAGTTGAATTACTTTAGCCAAGTTGAATTACTTTAGCCAAAGGATTCTTTGGGCTTGTTTGTTTGATAACTTGTAAGAGTTCCATTTTATTAACTTTGTCTTTAAACTTGTGTGTGTACTTACCGGGATGTGTTCTGTATCTTTGAAACAGACGGATCTGGAATGCGGGAGGACAAAGAATTCCCAGAGGGGTGTAGACTTTTTTTGGTGACTAGACATTGTACTGTTTTTGAGTTAGTCTGTAAGACTGGATTGCTTGGTTGATTGATTTATTTATTCTTGTTAATAAACGTTAATGTTATGATGCAACTCTCTCATTTTCATTACCTGTTAGAATGGAGAGAAAGAGGTGGAGAGAGAGAGAGATTCCTTGGAGAGAGAGAGAGAGAGAGAGAGGCTGTTTGTGTAATGTGGTGTGTGGTTGCCTTCCGTTTCGTGTCACGCTTACCTTATGAATGATGGGGGGAGAATCCCCCCAGTTACATATATATATATATATATATATATATATATATATATATATTATATATATATATATATATATATATATAATATATATTACCTATTTACATGCACTATTGTACCGTAGTATGTATAAAGATATAACGGGTTACCTATTTGCAAATAAGCCACTAGAAAAAATTGATTGAATTGGGTTCTGTCAAACAACACTGATTACCTTTTTCTTTTCTTTTTTTCCTCCGAATTTAAAAGTCGTTCCTGGAACCCTACTTTATTTGGTTGTTAGTTGTGAAAATGTATTCTTCATAACCTC
>NC_087210.1:16727308-16732308 GCF_015104395.2 Macrobrachium nipponense | reverse complement strand
TCCAGGATGTAACACGACGAACCGACAGAAAAGCAAGTAAATATGAACTACTTTCACTCGACTTGTTTTAGCGAAAATAGTTAGTCAGGACTTCGATGGCAGTCGCTATACAAAGTTAAGTCTATACTTTCCTTATAACGGTAGGTGTGTTAAACTTTTTTTCTCTCGTCCATAACTTTAATTTATTTTTTCTACAACACGAAAATGTTTTTAGGTGCTAAACGACTGACCGTATTGTTATTGATATCACTCTAGTTCATTATGAAATATAATTATTATTATTATCATTGTTTCAGTGGATGAAACCTGTACATATGGAATATGCACGCAGGGCCCATTGACTTGGAATTCCATCTTCCAAAGCCAGTGATTTTTCCTCGCCCTAGAGAAGACGCGAACCCGCGACGTCTAAGTGGCTTTCCATGACATTAACCACTATACCACTATACGGCACTGACCACTATGCCGCTATAATTATTTATTTATTATACTTAACACCCACACCCTCGAACAAAAGCTAATCTCCACTTTTTCATATATATATACCTATATGCACCTCACACACACACACACACACACACACATATATATATATATCTATATATATATAATATATTATATATAATATATATATATATATATATATATATATAATATATATATATATATATATATATATATATATATATGAATAACTTGATCACGAAGTATGCAAAACGTGATGCTATGCCATAATTAAAGGTTTTACCTCCGTGGCAAAACCTACTTATATATATATAATATATATATATATATATATATATATATATATATATATATATATATATATATATATATATATATATATATATATATGTATGTATATATTTTATGTGTGTGGTGTGTGTATAATATATATATTTATATATATATATATATATATATATATATATATATATATATATATATATATATATATATACATATATATATATATATATATATATATATATATATATATATATATAATATATATATATAATATACAATCACTTATTTTTCTTTAAAGTCTACCATTAAAGAAAAGCAAATTCCCATATTTTAATAATTGTCATATAGACTGATTGCCTGGCTAATGAAACTTATGGTTGTATCAGAATCGTGTGTTTTCTCTCAGTATTTGCTTATATTTACAAACGGCAACAATCAACAGAACCTCGTAGCCAATACTATTAAAAAAATCATAGTTACAGAATAAAAGGATAAAATAAACTAGAAAGATAATTCTATTACTTCATAAAATGACTTATTTGTGACTTGAAAGTGTGAAGTGAGTGCATTGCACAGCATTTTCATTTACGTAGTTATTTGAGTATATGGCACAAATTATCATATAGTTCACTTTATTTTGGAGTCAGTATACATATACACATAAACGCGCACATATTTTACTTTTAAATTTTACCCATTTTCTTTGTTCATTTATTTATTTGTTTTATAAAAGTGATTCCAGCAGAAATACAGAGACTACATTACAAAGTGCAGAGCGAGCTACAAATTTTGACATCAGTCATAACAATTAATTTTTGGTGCCCTGCGCCTAATTAGTACAGCTATATTCTTGGAAGAAAATATAGGAAAGCTGTTTTCACATCAAATCCTAATGCAAGTAAAAAAAACTTGAGCAAATTGGTTTGGATAAAAAATAATAGTATATTGCATATATCAGTTCATCAACGTATACCAATCTTTTCTCATATGGTAAATTCTTAAGGACAGCCTGAAAGAGTACATATATATATATATATATATATATATATATATATATATATATATATATTATATATATATGTATATATCATATATATATATATATATATATATATAAGTCATATCACATTTCCGTGATTCATATACATATATCGAGCTACAAGCCTCTCGCGTGGTGTGTAGTAGGTAAAGCTTCACTGACGTTCCTGGGTTTGAAAGGATCCATAGGTTCACGCCCTGGTCCAGGCAAATCTATTATCGAGAAAAAAATCCCCTTCGGTTAAGCATATATGAAATATATTAATTCCGAGGTAGAGCGAATTAGATATTAAAGGACATTGTAGCTCGATATATATATATATATATATATATATATATATATATATATATATATATATATATATATATATATATATATATATATATATATATATATATATATATATATATATATATATATATAAACAGCACCTTTCTTATCAAAACACAGCACCTCCATATCACACTGAAAGAAGTTGTTCAGAATAGAAATGACGAGACGAATTTTAGACGCGACATATTTTCCTCGACCTCTCATTGTAAACTTCCGGCCCTGCCAACTTTTTTTAACCGAAGTAGTCTGTCCGCCTGGGGGTTTGGAATTTTTGCTCAAATTAACTCTGCCATTTATGATTCTCAAAGCTTTCATATATCGCTCCTCATCCAACCTCGTTCTTTAGGTGGATGGAACTCTCTCTCTCTCTCTCTCTCATCTCTCTCTCTCTTCTCTCTCTCTCTCTCTCTCTCTCTCTCTATATATATATATATATAGTATATATAGATATATATATAGATATATATATATGATATATATGTATATATATATATATATTATATATATATATATATATATATATTATGTATATAAATATATTATATATATATATAGATATATATAGTATATATATATATATATATATATATATATATATATATATATTATATATATATATATATGGTACATATAAATATATATATATATATATATATATATATATATATATATATCTATATATATATATATATATATATATATATAGATATATATATATATATATATATATATATATATATATATAGTATATATATATATATATATATATATATATATATATATATATATATATATATATAGATATATATATATATATATATATATCTATATATATATATATATATATATATGTATATATATATATATATATATATATATATATATATCTATATATCTATATATATATATACTCTATATTATTAGTATTATTATTATTATTATTATTATTATTATTATTATTATCATGGTAGCATCAATCTTCTTCCAAAAGAAATATACCGCAACTCACTCTATACTAAGAAAGAAAGAGAGAGAGAGAGAGAGAGAGAGAGAGAGAGAGAGAGAGAGAGAGAGAGAGAAATAATATAATACTGAAAAATGAATCAAAAGAATAAAAGCTTCAGTTCCAATGTCATGTCGTTCACGACGGAATGATGATGACAGCCGCAGTGGTCATCCCAAGAAGACGATACATTTATTCGTTATTCTGTGGTTTTTCTTCATTTTCTATAAACCTAAAATGACAAATTAAGCTTATATTCCGGCCTCTGTAAATATTGGTTCGTTCCGCAGCTGTCGGATTGTTTCGCAGTCTAAACTCCCCTTGCATCATTGTTTAACCACTCAAACTCCCTCTGTTTCACGTTCTTAAGAAGCGCTGAATGGCCATAAATTCTCCAGTAATTAGCTGCACAGCTTAAATTTCGTACAATTAAATATATAATAGAGCACAAGGTAATCCTCGTAGAAATTATTATGTATCTTGTGTGAAAAAATAGTGTTAGCAGAGATGGTGGCAATTTAAATTAGGGTACTTGTCGAACATCATTGTTCAGGCTATAAGAAATAAGTTTAAAAAATTAGTGACTGATCTTCGAAATTACAATAGTTTTTGACCAATCTTAAACCCTGAACAGAAGGAAACAAGAAAAAGCGAATGTAAAGCCGACCTCTCTGTTAGTACCCCAATTCTTTGGTTGCAATTCTTCAGCTGTAATAAGACTTCCGAACGAAAACAAAACCACGTTCAGCAAAGAAAGGACGCATACTTTCACCATCTGCAATTCAATAACTTGCTATTCCCTGTATTTCCTGTGAGAGACCTACGGGCAAAAAGGTAGAGAGTGACAGACAGAAGATACGTCTCACAAAATGACATTTTTCTTTCTTTTTAACTTTAGGAGACACAGACGAACGGGAGAGGACTTCAAGGAATGGAATGCAATAAATACCTTCTGTCCATAGAGCAGGTCTTTCTCTCCGCCGAGTTTTATAGCCTTTGTTCTTCCGCTTTTCATCTTTTTTTCACCCCTTCTCAGAATATCGGGAAATGATGCTTCTGGCTTGCTGGAATAATGCATGACACGGTTCCAAGATTTTAGGAGCGGCCCTGCTCTCTTGCAAACTTTTGGGCGAGATGAAGGTGGGCAAGCACGCTCATCAATATTCAATGCATGCTTACGTTGCTTTCTATCTGAACTGCGCTGAATATAGAATTTACGCCAAAGGCCACGCACTGGGACCTAGGCGGTCATTCAGCGTTGAAACGGAAATTGACAGAAAATGTTTGAAAGGTGTAACAGGAGGAACACCTCGCAGACAAAGGTAAAAGGCACCATTGATACCACAGTTTATTGGGTCAACGTTTCACGAAAGTTGCTATTGTTGCATTTTAACGGCTACAGTTATTAAAAAACCATCTTAAAAAACAAACTATAAGACATTTTTTCCATAGGGTATTGTCTTGCCACATTCCAACGAACGTTCTCAGCTACGGACTTGAGTAATACCCAAGAATCCACACACTACTGGAATGCTATTTAAATTTAAGGATTGTTGTCCTTGGACACTGTTTAGAAATATGTATGCCCATTTATGTAACCGTGGATTGTCGTTACATGCACGAGGAGGCTACTACGGATTCGTATATATGAGTACGTTAATACGATGCTGTATTAATACTATTATTTTTGACCTCCGAAATATTATGAAAGGTTTATGTAAATGTTCAGCGGGAAATGTAATTCAAAAAAAACACTATTCAAGAGAGAGAGAGAGAGAGAGAGAGAGAGAGAGAGAGAGAGAGAGAGGAGAGAGAGAGAGAGAGATTACACAAAAAGGTTGTAAAGAAAAATACAAACAGTATTAAGAGGCAAGA
>NC_087210.1:16702676-16726808 GCF_015104395.2 Macrobrachium nipponense | reverse complement strand
GAAGACGATACATTTATTCGTTATTCTGTGGTTTTTCTTCATTTTTTATAAACCTTAAATGACAAATCAAGCATATATTCCTGCCTCTGTTAATATTGGTTCATTCCACAGTTGTCGGATTGTTCGCAGTCTAAACTCCCCTTGCATCATTGTTTTAACCACTCAAACTCTCTGTTTCACGTTTCTTAAGAAGCGCTGAATGGCCATAAATTCTCCAGTAATTAGCTGCACAGCTTAAATTTCGTACAAATAAATCAATAATAGAGCCCAAGGTAATCCTCGTAGAAATCATTAAGTATCTTGTGTGAAAAAATGGTGGCAATTTAAATTAAGGTACTTGTCGAACATCATTAATCGGGCTATAAGAAATAAGTTTAAAAAATTAGTGACTGATCTTCGAAATTACAATAGTTTTTGACCAAACTTAAACCCTGAGTAGAAGGAAACGAGAAAAAGCGAATGTAAGGCCGACCTCTCTGTTAGTACCTCAATTTTCTGGTTGCAATTCTTCAGCTGTAATAAGACTTCCGAACGAAAACAAAACCACGTTCAGCAAAGAAAGGACGCATACTTTCACCATTCAATAACTTGCTATTCCCTGTATTTCCTGTGAGAGACCTACGGGCAAAAAGGTAGAGAGTGACAGACAGAAGATGCGTCTCACAAAATGACATTTTTCTTTCTTTTTAACTTTAGGAGAGACAGACGGACGGGAGAGGACTTCAAGGAATGGAATGCAATAAATACCTTCCGTCCATAGAGCAGGTCTTTCTCTCCGCCGAGTTTTATAGCCTTTGTTCTTCCGCTTTTCATCTTTTTTTCACCCCTTCTCAGAATATCGGGAAATGATGCTTCTGGCTTGCTGGAATAATGCATGACACGGTTCCAAGACTTTCTGAAGCTGCCCTGCTCTCTTGCAAACTTTTGGGCGAGATGAAGGTGGGCAAGCACGCTCATCAATATTCAATGCATGCTTACGTTGCTTTCTATCTGAACTGCGCTGAATATAGAATTTACGCCAAAGGCCACGCACTGGGACCTAGGCGGTCATTCAGCGTTGAAACGGAAATTGACAGAAAATGTTTGAAAGGTGTAACAGGAGGAACACCTCGCAGACAAAGGTAAAAGGCACCATTGATACCACAGTTTATTGGGTCAACGTTTCACGAAAGTTGCTATTGTTGCATTTTAACGGCTACAGTTATTAAAAAACCATCTTAAAAAACAAACTATAAGACATTTTTTCCATAGGGTATTGTCTTGCCACATTCCAACGAACGTTCTCAGCTACGGACTTGAGTAATACCCAAGAATCCACACACTACTGGAATGCTATTTAAATTTAAGGATTGTTGTCCTTGGACACTGTTTAGAAATATGTATGCCCATTTATGTAACCGTGGGATTGTCGTTACATGCACGAGGAGGCTACTACGGATTCGTATATATGAGTACGTTAATACGATGCTGTATTAATACTATTATTTTTGACCTCCGAAAATATTATGAAAGGTTTATGTAAATGTTCAGCGGGAAATGTAATTCAAAAAAACTATTCAAGAGAGAGAGAGAGAGAGAGAGAGAGAGAGAGAGAGAGAGAGAGAGAGAGAGAGAGAGAGAGAGAGAGAGATTACACAAAAAGGTGTAAAGAAAAATACAAACAGTATTAAGAGGCAAGAGATAAAATTACGGTTCTCAGTCGTCCCTGAACGAAGACGAACATTTTCAAGCTTTCCCTTTCTACTTAATAAAATAGCTTGAAGAACGAGAACGTCACTTGAAGTCGAAATAAAGGAAATAGTCATCGTGGATTACCTTTTCTCGGCCGAGAAATCGCTTTGCTGCGAAATTGAATAGGAATAGTTTTTGCCTAACCTTGAAAGAGAGTTTTCAGATGAAAACGACAACGCTGGTGACGAAGTAGAGCAAAATTGGGCGAAACAATTTTGAAGTGCAAATGTATCTGTGGTATTTCTTGCCTTTAATGATATTATTAAATCATACTGCACTGCCACTTGAGGTTGTTGCCTTGGCATATCCTTGCAAATTACTACCAGCGGAACGGTGGGGACGACTTGGGATGGGATCGTTTCTTGGGAATTGACTGAATTATAAATCCGGTAGTTAGTTCAGTTTAGTGTGTCGCCAATATGACGACAGAAGGTGGAAAGGCATGCAGCCTAGCAAAATAATATAAACGGATAGCTTTCCAGGTCTTATTCATATCTTCGAAGTTATCACAGCATTTATGTGCAAACAATATAATTAATTCCGAAATACGCATGCAATGGGAAGAACAGAGTTACCCAAGATTATTTCGAAACATCTCGAATTAGTAGAAATTAAATAAACAAAAACTTTCAAGTCGTGCAAAAACACCGAAATATTTCCAGAATTTCTTGTGGGAAATCTCTGGCAAATGACCTCACATTTCTTCCACCAAGAATCATCACAGAGATATTTTTTCATCACACGATCCCGAGAACAAAGAGCGAATTCGCGCTCTCCCTCTCGAGATGCAGGGATATCAAAAGTGCATTATTACATCGTTATCATTCTCAGGTCTCACTCTTTGCTCTGCTGACAAATATTCATTTAAAGGAAGGTTTCCTTTCTCTTCCTCCATGGATTCAAAGAGAGGGAAAGAAAAAAAATTAAACGCTACTTCATTAAAAACTTCAGAATGAATGCACACACACACACACACACACAATTATATATATATATATATATATATATATATATATATATATATATATATATATATATATATATAATATATATGAGAAAAGATTAAATCCTCTTAATCTAAGTAAAACGTATGTGCATGAGCATTTCAGGAAAAACAAACATTATAACGCGATGAAACACTGACATTTCTAAGAATACTTACACGTGTAGCCTTAATGATGGTCTTGCGTTTTTTATTATCGTGGTATATTTATCAAAAGAAGGTTAACATAATATCCAACGATCTCTTTGAATACTAGGGACGTTTGTGAAAAATAAATTAAATACTATTAGTTTTAGTTTACTGGAAAGAAGAAAGGCGTAGTTATCAAGAACAAAACCAGAGAACTATTTAATGAATCTCATTTACAGGGGAGCAAGATTCTTTTAGCAATTTTTACTTTTTGTTATTAGTGGAAGTTAGGTACAAGAAATATGCGATTCACTCAAATGTATTTGCTACAGAAATTATGTTACGAGAATTCGATGAATATTATAGTATATTTGGAGAAAATACCATTTCAAAGGATTGAAGGCATACAGTCTCCATCAAGACATGAGGAATTCTGGAAAGGGGACTGATGAGATAAACAGGTAAATAAAGACATCGAATATCCTTACTTGAGGATTAGACGAAATGACGAACATCCTCCTACATTTCCTCTTGACTTTTTGTAAGAATTCTTTCCTCTTCTTCCGAAAATGAATTTGGAGTGAATGATTCAATAACAACTTGAACATTTTTCAGTTTGAAGGGAAAATATCTATTTGGTTTTCAGCTGAAGTACCTTTTAAGATTTCCTGAATTATTTTGAATAAAGCAATTTAGTCTTTCTTGTCCACATCACTTTTAGCATTGGAATAATTCCGCTGCAGAACTACACGATCACTAGATGTAGAAAATATTCTGTCTGATTATTTCATGTATGTAATTATAGAGATATTTCACACTGCTAACAGGGAATACCTGTATATAAACAAAATTTTTTTGTTCTGTTTGACATAGTTGTGATCTCATTGTGAAAACAATAAACACAGGTGAACAACACATAATCTTACATTATCTTACACTAAAGGTATATTATCTCTGTCCCTTTGTCTCTGCCTCTCTCTCTGGATACGTGAAAAATGTTAAGGAATAAAATGGTTGAGTACTTCCATAAAATGAGCAAGTTCTTGTCAATGTCTTTACAATGATAAAACCTATAAACTCAAAATTAACAGTCTGACATACTCATTTATTTATTCTTCCCTGATTATTTAATTTATTATCTATTAATTTCTCTTGTCAACCATTGACAAATTAGATACTCACCATGCAATTTGAAAAGAAACGAAGCAAAATTATAATTCTTCAAACATGTTTTCTTGAAGATATTAAGAGTCAAGAGTAAGTACCGAACTCTCCTAACTATTTCCTTATGTATAAAACGAAAAGAAAACTATCTTTAGAACACGTGTACATGTGTGTAAATATAGGTATATAGGTATATATATATAGACTGCGCATGCGCAATTTGGATATGTGAAAGTTACGTTTATACATCTGAAATTATGAAATAATAATTTCATAATTTCTCATTATGCAATTATTTGTCTTACGAGTGTTTCAGCAACGAATAAGTGCATTAAATTGTTAAAGGAAAACGAAAAAAAAGAAGTTAATGAATTACCATAAATAAGGAAGAGATTATTATTCCCCGACAGCATTCTACATTGAACTCTCTTCTTCATTCATAGTAGGTATGCAAGTCCCTGCGAAATACATTACCTCCTGATGGAAGATATTGCTCGCTCTAATATCCAGGATGTGAAATCACCGGAAAATCTGATAACGCCCAGATACAGCAATTAGTTAACGAGCATTCCTCAGAGACTGTTAAGGATTCGGGTAAATGAATTATAACGCTTCATTTTGATATTCAAATATCCATTCCACCAGATAATGAGAGAGAGAGAGAGAGAGAGAGAGAGAGAGAGAGAGAGAGAGAGAGAGAGAGAGAGAGAAATTCTGTCGTTTTTTTATGATTTTATGTATGTTGAAATGTTAATCTGATGAGTAACAATTCTGTATCATTTATTCCAACTAAAATGCTCCGCTATGAGCTTGGAAGGACGATTTCAGGGCTAATGCTCAACTCGAATACTTGGTAACAACATCTCTTCATTTGCTTTAACTACAAGGTTTTTCAATGGGGTTCTTTGCAACTCGGATCTTGGGAAAGTGGACACAAAGAGACATACATGATCCAGTATCGGAATATTATTATTATATTATATTGGGAAAGTATATCCACAGTAGTATACCTGTTTGATTTTGTTATTTAAAATATAGACAGCAGAAAGCTTTCGATGACCTGCACAGTCCACCTTGTCAATCAGACTATAATTGACTCATGTGATTATGAGTTTTCTTTGATTACTATTATTATTATTATTCAGTAGATGATACCTACTCACATTGAAGAAGCACACAGGGGCCAATGAATTGAGATTCAAGCTTCCAAAGAATATTGGTTTCAACCTCCCACCGCAGAACCGACGCTGCAGCAGTAACTGATCATGATACAGAGCCAGTGAGTTTTTATGGCCCTGAGGGAGACGCAAACCCGCGATGCCTGAGTAGCATTCCACGACACTAACCACTATACCAGTGGACCAGAAAGTAGTTAATATTATACAAATTCCTAGAGATGAATGTAACATAACCTCCAGTCGTACATTTTCTTATTAAATTATTTTGTTAGTCGCAAACTTCATTTAAAATATGCTCTCTGTGCCGCAGTAATATGTCATTTTTTTTTATTTATACTCGAAAGACGAATAGACTACAAACTGGGCTCTCTGACGTAGCCTTGTCCTTAAGGAAAGACCGTTAAGCAAAAAACGAGGTATAGCTAACAATTAAGGGAGAAGGTAGAGGCTCCACTTCTTAAAGGAACTATGAAATGTGGAATCTGACAAACCTATCCAAAACTTGCAGGGAGAGAGAATGCAACAGGGCCAAGCCATCTAGTACATAAAGGAGCCGTCTGTTGTTATATCATTAGTCTTTATTTCCACCATTTTGTGAACAAGAAGCTTTCATGTTCCTCCTTCTCTGGAAACAAGAATAGACATGACAGCATTGTTTGGTGTTCATATTCTGAGTATTTAAAACTCTGACGTATCCGTAATACATAAATTTAAACTATGATAATGGTAATCTTCAGACAACCACTAATTAATAAGAATCACGAGTTTTTTCTTAAAAAAAAAATAAGTTTCATGCAGTGTAAGGGATTTTACATGCTAGCTGACTTTCTTAAAACCTTCCAGATCACGAAGTCTCACAGGTCAGTCAGTGTAATAACTTAAGCTTCGTGGCAACTTGCAAGGGAAAGGTTGACAGGTACCCAATGAAAAACTAATTTCTTTTTATAGTTCAGATAATTTACGCTAGCTGTCTTATACCCATGTATGTTATATACGTATATATATATATATATATATGATATATATATATATATAGATATATATATATATATATATAATATAATATAAAAGAGAGAGAGAGAGAGAGAGAGAGAGAGAGAGAGAGAGAAACTAACAGATTTTTCCTTCACGATCCGAACCAATTATAGCCAGGTAAAGAGAAATACGATATTCTTCGGAATACTATACTACACAGTCCCCTTCAAAGGCCGGAAAAAAGTTCGTTAACTTCCTTTCTTAAAGGACTATCCAGCCCCTAACCCCCTCCCTCCTTGGAAGTACTAATGCCTTTCCCGTCCGAACTTTCCATTCTCACCAGAAATGGACCCTAGATGCTTTTCTTTCCTGACGTTCCTTCTTCTCAGGTTTCCTCTTTATTGCGTTTCTTGTAACTCGATTCCCGCCTTCTTAAATATTTTTTTTTTCTAAGTCTGTTCAAGTCTGCATATATCACTGTGTTCATATTCGTACTTGGGTCTTCCTTCCAGTCATATTACGGTTGTTTAAACTTAATCTCTCTCTCTCTCTCTCTCTCTCTCTCTCTCTCATACACGAACATAAGCTATAGACACACACACATGTATAAATAAATATATAAATAAATATCATATATATATATATATATATATATATATATATATATATATATATATATATATATATATATATATCTTATACCCTTTTATGAAAACTACAAAACTACACAAATTGGAAACCCTTACCTGTTGTCAATGGTGCCCTCTGTCTGCAAACATGTCATTAGGCTATGAAGATCACGTAAATACAGAAATATACTATTTATTACCCAAAGCAGGTGAATATAAAATAGAACAAAATGATTAATTAGTCATAGTGATAAAAACCCAAATCTGCCCACAAAGAAAACGTAAGTTATCATTCTACCCTCCTGGCTAAGAATTCACTCCCAGACCCCCAGACCCAGAATGTCAATCGTTTCATTGTATCAGTCATGATAGAGAATCCCGTCTCTAATATCATGGAATAGGACCCATCTTAAAGATGGGGTTTTTCTCCCGACACCTGGTGTGTACCAAACCGACTTCTTTCTTCTCACAAAAGGAATGTGCCTCTCGCAAGTGCCTTGGTCGATTATACCTGTAACATCCGTACAAACGAATGTACATACTTGACACACCCCAAACTGCCTTGACGACAGGACGAGCAGACTCCAGATTAAAATGCTTAAGTATCAGATTCCTTCATTTCAAGGAGGCTGCCCCTACAGCTCAATCTGTCTCCAAGCAAGACATGATCTGTAATTCACTAACATTACACACTTGTAAGATGGCTCAGCCACCTATGTCCTTTATGCACTCCTGTCGCACACCACATCAGCAACTAATGCACAATGTATCAATTTACCACATGACTTAGGGCTACCCCCGTTGCTGGAGCCCTTGTGCTTCGCCGAATGCATAAAAGTTTAAGAACTCCTAGTGCAAATTGTGATCAGTATAGCACCTAACATGATAATTAATATTGGTATTGTGTAACGCTCACTAATGAAAGGCTCATCCTCGTCACTAAGATAAGCAGAACTCGACGAATAGTTGTAGACGCAGATCGAGTGCGGAAACCAACTCGAAACAACTCAGCACGCGCCATTATTCAGTGTCTTCGACCCTCATGACTGTATCCAACACCCTCTCGTTGCAAAACTGTAGATTTGACGTTTCCTACTGAAGGAAACGGGGTCACCACCCCGTTGTCAAGGAAATATCCCGTGACTTCCATGCAAGTGCTACTCGCACCCGCCTCATCGAAGATTGTAAACCTGATTTAACCCAGAACGTATCCTGAGACGACATATCGAAGACATCTCATCCTTTGCAAAGGCAGTCCATAGAAACGCCATTCGTTTGTAGACTTGACTCGACCTCTGGTACTGTAGAACGAAGTCGTTTCCATCGCCACCATCACGCAAAGTTGGGAATTCTCTAAAGTCATTGTGTGTCCGTATTTAAAAGGTCTACATGGTCATAAAATAACTAAAGTCCTGCTTTACCCCACAAATCCGTCATTAATTAATATACTCAATCTACTAGTCAAATATTAAAAATTCCTCACTAAACAAAATATAATCTTTACCCACTGAATCCTCACAAATAATCCCATATCTGAGAAACACACTTTCAAAAGAGAACCCATAATGTCTAACAGCAAAAACCCCTTTTATGGTTTATATAACTAACCTCCATAAAATATAATGCCGAACACCCCTTCTATCTAACTCACATTCTCCGACAAATTATATCTCCTATCTAAAATAGAAATACTATTTAGAGCTTAACCCCCATTACAACATCTCTCATAAGAAACGAAAAAAGAAAAAATAAGATAATAACAACAATAATAAGTGAACTTTCCCTCATTACACAGCACACATAAGAGAAAAAGAAACATATATAATTCAATATCTTTCCCAAAACGGAATGTGTACCGTTACGGAATTTGCTACCGCAGCAATCCCATCGACCAGAAACGACCGGAAAAGAATCCCCTTACATGATACATTCCCATGGAATGCCATAATCAACATCTACGAGAATAGTGCAAATCCCCGAAGAATCAATTCCAAAGGGAAAAATCTGCAACCGGATTCATTACAGCATTATTAGCAAAAAATCCACCTTTGAAACACCTCAGGTGCTTCGAACTGCAGCAGTCAGATTTGCCACTTCAGAAACTCATGATTCTCAAAAAAATGTTCTATACTGAAACCACATCAGCACATTTCACAAAATTATCTCCAGGATATGACTAAGGTGCTCAAAAATTGTCTCAAAGACATAACTCTCCCAAACGATACTGCCCAATTATATAAAAAATTATCACCTATTCGGGATAAAAAACTACGGTAAACTCACAATTCCATAATTATATAGCACCAAAAAAAAAGAAAATCACCCCCAGGATTAATGCCATCTCATTTTTTATAATTATATACCATATTATATATATATATATATATATAGTATATATATATATATATATATATATATATATATATCTATATATATATATTATATATATATATATATGTATATATATATGGTATATATATATATATAATATATATATATAGATATATATATATAATATATTATAATTAATATATATATATTTATATATATATATATATATATATATATATATATAGTTAATTAAATAATATTTTATATATTACTATATATATATATATATATATATATATATATATATTATATATATAATTATATATATATATATATATATATATATTAATTAAATGGAGGAAATATTTTTATCACTGGAGTGGTGTTATCATTAAGGTGGTGATTTATACATATATATATATATATATATATATATATATATATATATATATATATATATATATATCTATATATATATATATATAATATATATATACATAATATATATATATATATATATATATAATATATATATATATATATATATATATATATATATAATATATTTATAATATATATATATATATATATATCGTATATATATATATATATATATTATATATATTATGTATATATATATAATCACCACCTTAATAATTACACCACTCCAGTGATAAAAATATTTCCTCCATTTACCAATATCAATAACCCCACACAAAAAAAAATCATCCCCCCAAAAAAATTGTCCTTAAATCATAACTCCCCATGACATTACCCGAATTATATAAAACCACAATGTCTCCTATTCCGCTCGTGAAAACCACAAAAATTCAGCCCCAAATATCATACACACAGGAGTAATCACATGTTTATCATTACGTTTCTGAGCTAAAACAAAAATTTGCCATATTTCAACAACTTCCCATGTAAAATATTACCCCGGAATCTTACGCCAAAACGCCGCAGATTTGCGCATGATAAGAAAAAAAAAGTAGAAGGGAATAAAAGAGAAAAAACAGTAAAAAGCATTCCGCCACCAAATTGCAAAAAACAGACAGCAAGAAAAAAAAATGCAATTGCGCGACAATATATTAATCACCACAACCAATTCTTTTCAATTTTGAGATATGTGTTAACCTCGACCGACCTGTTTTTTCCTCAAAGACTACATATCTGTTTCCAATTTTCTCTTCAATGACTTTGAAAGGATCTTCAAACTTCGGGCCTAATTTGTAATTTAGTTCATTTCTCACGTTAAGTTTTAAAAATACCTTGTCTCCAACATTGATCTTGGGATCAGATGTTTTATTATTACTTTTCTGTACCATATCTCTGGTTGTGGATTCGAGATTACGGCTGAGACAAGCATGTCTCTCTCTCGCTGTGGATACCAACGCCTCGATCGTATCCTCCCCATGATGAGGTATAGTTAGCAAATCAAATGTGCCTCGTGCTGGACAACCAAACAAAGCCTCAAATGGGGACATTTTAATGGAATCACTAACCATAGTGTTAATACTATGTCTAACAACATTAACATATCTGTCCCAATTCTCATCATTACCACCTACAGTTTTCCTGAGAGTCTCGACCACTTTCCTGTTTGCTCGATCCCACAACCCATTAGCCTCGGGTCTGTATGGAATAATTGTTACTTTCTGTATCCCCATGACTTCAGCTAAACATTCCAAGGTTTTGTTCACAAATTCTCTACCATTGTCGGTTAATAGAACTTCGGGTGAGCCATATCTGCAAATGATACCATTGAAAAACGCTATGGCTACTTCTTCGGCCGTTTTATGCTTAAGTGGGAAAATTTCTACTATCCTTGTAAGTTCATCTATTATCACTAACAAGTACTTGTTCGCATACCTAGACTCACAAAAATTCCCCAGGATATCCATATGTATTCTCTGAGAAGGTCTACTCGGTATAGGATATGATCCTAATTTGCATAAAGTTGTCCTTGCAGGCTTACATGTGTTGCACACCGTACAATTCCTTACAAAATTTTCCACATCTTTCCCCATGTTTTTCCAAATGTATTTAGCATGAACCTCATCATACGTTTTTTCTATTCCCAAGTGTGGACTACCAAACCTGCAATGAACTATATCCAAAACCACTGGAATTAGGACTTTCGGAATTACGATCTGTGTCGTATCTCCATTACTTTCACTGGTTCTCAACTTATATTTAATTTTCCTAACCAATAGATTACCTTCTAACTCCAAACCCGAAAAAGGCAACTTATAACGTTTCCTAACTAATTCCCCTCTTAGAAACGCTTTTGCATCTGCTAGAATCTCGTCTTCATCTTGCCTTTGCTCTATGAGAGGTATATCCCATTGTATGGCCTCGCTAGTGACTTGCGCGACTTGGAATCCTTCCGTGTCGTGAAAACTCCTACTGAGAGCATCCGCAACCACGTTAAATTTGCCCTCTATATACTTGAGCTTTGCCTCAAAATCTCTGTTAGTTAAAAACTATCGAGGTCTTTTAGGCGACAAATCGGGTTTATTAAAAAGATCAAATAATGGCTTGTGGTCTGTAAGAACTTCTACTTTATTCCCCATCAGTAACATTTTTAAATGAACTAAGCTCAACACTATTGCAAAGGCTTCTTTATCTATGGTCGCCATGGATCTCTCATTGCTGCCCTTTGTCCTGAACTTCCTGCTATAAAAAGCTGTGGGATGGAATTTCAAATTGAACTTTTGCATAAGGCAAGCACCTATACCTTCCTGGCTTGCATCAGTCACTAATGTAAAAGCTTTGCTAAAATCTGGAAACTTCAAAACAGGGGAATTCATTAGCGCATCCTTGAGCTTTTGAAAACTCTCCGCCTGGGATTCCTTCCATTGAAATTGAACATCTTCCCACAATACATCAGTTAGGGGAGCTGCTATATTAGAGAACCCTTTCACAAACCTCCTGAAGAAACCGGCGATACCCAGGAATGACTTAATCTCTTTCTTTGATCTGGGGTGCGAAAATTTGCTATTGCTTTGACTTTATTGTCATTTACTCTAACCCCTTCCTTAGATATGACATGGCCTAGATATATGATCTGCCTTTTCAAGAACGAACACTTGGCTAGCTTAATTTTCAACCCGCTAATCTAAGCCTCCTAAGTACTTCTGTAAGCACTTCCAGGTGTTGCGAGATCGTGTCTGTTGCAACTAGGATGTCATCCATATACACGAAAACATTTTTGCCCAATAACCCTTGCAAAACTATTTTCACCAACCTGGTAAAGGTCATTGGACTGCCCGATAAACCAAAAGCCATTCTCATAAATTCATAGTGTCCCTTGGGCACTGAGTAACCGATATATTCCCTGCTACTTTCACTAAGAGGGACCTGTAAAAAACCCTGCGCCAAATCAATTGAGCTATAAATATTATGTCCCCCAATTTCAACAAAAAGATCTGGTATGCACGCGACTGGGTAGCGGTCAGGGATCGTAATTTCATTTAACTGTCTAAAATCGACGCACACACGGACAGAACCGTCTTTCTTAGGCACTGCTAACAAGGGAAAGTTGTAAGGAGACACGCCAGGTCTAATGATTCCTTCTTCCCATCTATTAACCTCTTTTTCTACCTGTTCTCTGATTTTGAAAGGTATGTGATATGCAGGAATATAAATAGATTTTGTGCCACTCTCCAAATTTACCTTATGCTCTAACACATTAGTCAACCCCAATTTATCACCTTGTAAGGCTACCGTATCCCCAAATTCTACAAAGAGCTCACTTATCTCTTCGTGTTCGCTATAATCCGCATTAGCTAAATGTTCTCTAAATATTTGTTTCCTTGATTGCATTTCTGCCTCCAAAAACTCAGGTTTCCCCTCTACGATAGCCACTGAACCACTATCACAACTCCAATCTTGGAAATCCAATATGTATGTATTCTTCTGGTATCTCCTAATTGTATCATTACAGTTTAATAATTCTAACCAAGTAAACCCATCATTGGATACACTGTTCACCGATGCCGTGCTAACATCCCCTCTAAGCTTCTCGCTATTTTCAATAACACACACATCTGTGGGTTTTCTCATTTCCTTCAATTTAACTTTTACCATAGTCTTCGAACCAGGTAGTAACATAATATCTTCGGATAAAAGACCTCTATATATGTGGTTAGTACCTCCCCTGTCCACCACCTCATACACATTACCACCCTCAGTATCATCCCCAGCATTGTCAGTATCAGAAATAACATCAATATTAGTATCAACATCACCATCCAAAGTAATTCATCACCACCATTGTTATCACTGTAAACTCTGATAGAACCCCCGTAATCATTTGCCATATCAGCAACGTGCGTTTTAATATTACCTTTCGCCATAACACTCGTATCACCGCCATTAATATCGCCGACACATCTTTTTTCAATAACCTCCATGTCCTCCGTTCTATCACGTCCTCATAAGGCAGAAAAACTCCAGGTATCCCGACTGTTATCCCATTAACACCTAGCATGGATCGAAATATTTGTGTCTTCTACAAGCAGGATGACCCAGCAAAAGTCTGTTGCCCAACGCAATTCCTTTCATTACCAAAAATGGTTCTGTTAGCACTCTGTCACCGAGAGTAATCTGTATTTGAACACAACCCAGGGTATTTTAATTTATGGGCTTGCACATCACAAACCTTCTCCGTTGAGGTTGCAATGGGTAATTGGAAAACATAGATTGATACAAATTATAGTCCATTAAATTCATAGACGGACCCGAGTCTATAAATATCAGGATATCCACATCCCCTGCTGTTCCATAGACTATACGCCTGGGTTCTGGGGCGTCCCCCACGAGACCACAATGGCACGTGCCAATCACCTGTATCCTTTTTGTTGATCGGGCTTCCAAAAATTTTGCCGATCCCTTTGCCCCTTTGGTTTGACCTGCCTGGGACGTCCTCACATTATAATTACCAGAACCTTGAGGTGTAGGCCTCGCATTTCACCATATCTGAGATGGACAAGACTACCAATAATGATCGGTGCTCTTACACATTCAACAATATTTAACCCTACACAATTTCTTTGGATGCCCTGGCTTATTGCAGTTGAAACAGTGCAACTGCTGTTGCTTTTGATCGATCGATCTTTTGTTATATTCAACTTTTGCACACAGACGGGGAGAAGAATATTCTGTGTCTCTTTGCACTCTATTCCTCGGGCCTGTCCCATTAAAAATTGTACTATCTACAGTGGGACATTTAGACATATGTTTCTCAATTTGGACATAAAGTAATTCTTCGTCTGAAGTAGGTTCAATCTTTTCATCAAAGCTATTCACTATCGCATCCGGTACATCGTGCAAGAGCAGGGAAAAATAGATCAGTTTATGAATGTTCTCCAAACAGAGATCATCCCCTGTAACCCATTTAGATGTTTTCAATTTTCCTACCCAATCCCCGCCACGGCGTCAAAAAGTTTTGAACTATGTTCTGTGAAGCTATTAGTGCCCTTCTGTAGTTTATAAAGACCCCGAAGGTCCCTCACCATATCTCCCTGTTCCTTTGAGCCATAAGCTGTTTTCAAAAATGCTTGCAAATCCGTCCAAGTACGACATTTTGTAAATTGGAAACTCCTGCAACGGTGGGAGAGATCTCCTCTATTGAAATCTAGCAAAGCTTTCGCCTCTCTAAATGCCTCTATATCATCTGTTATATTCTTTCAGGCTAAATAATTATTCACCCCTTCAATGAAAATTTGTACAGGTTGTGATAGAATGCCATCTACCATCCCTCTGAAAGGACTCACGCCCGCACTCACATTCGTTACGTGATGTAGCACCGTTGTGGTACTCTTAGTATTCACCATCTTTCTCTCTTTCCGAAAGCTCTTTTGTTCTATAAGATTCCCCGATCTCAATAAGATCAAAGTATTTATATACACAAAACCAAATCCAGAAAAATCAATACAAATTTTCAACCAATAATGGATAACAAAAAGCAAACGCGCCCTGCACCCAGTATATCATCCTACCGAAAGCGAAGAAAAAAAAAAAAATCAGGGAGGGGATAGAAAAAGAAAAAAGAAAAAAAAAATGCAAAGCGCTTACTAAGCAATCCAACCTGGCGACACCAGACACACACACCAACCCTCGCCTCCTTTTCTCTCTCTCTCTCTCTCTCTCTCTCTCTCTCTCTCTCTCTCAGGGTATGACTTGCAACAAAAAGCCGTGCTCACAACATTACCATGTCTGTTGAATTTTGAGAGACATCAAAACAAACATGCCCCCTCGAGTAAATTCGTCACAAACAAAAAAAAATACAAACAACAAAAAAACAACAAAAAATAAAAAATAAAAGATAAAAAGGAGAAAATAGGAAAGAAAGCTTGAAAATACACTCACATCTTCATATGACTGGAAACCAAATTCGTATATGCACCGAAAATATACGTAGCCTGTTTACCATACTCGTGAAACACTTTAATACGTTGAAAATTAAACTTTTTCCCTTCACGTTTGAAAACACTGGTTTTCAAGAATCACAAAATGGCCGTGACTGACTGAGCCAGAGAGATGCACATCGCTCTCAATACCCAACCCATTGAATCAGCAAAAAGAGTCCCGAGTTGCCTGTGGCATGATTATAACACCGTTTCCTACAAAAAAAAAAACATCTATGTCTAACTAGTCACCAGTCTCTTTGTTAGTGTACCTACAGGTTATAAACTATATAAAAAGCTTCTTAAACCGCCTGCCACCACTTTTACACCCTTTTATCAAAACTACACAAATTGGAAACCCTTACCTGTTGTTAATGGTGCCCTCTGTCTGCAAACATGTCAGTAGGCTATTAAGATCACTTAAATACAAAAATATACTATTTATTACTCAAAGCAGATGAATATAAAATAGAACAAAATGATTGATTAGTCATAGTGATAAAAAACCCAAATCTGCCCACAAAGAAAACTAGTAAGTTAACATTCTTCCCTCCTGGCTAAGAATTCACTCCAGACCCAAAATGTCAATTGTTTCATTGTATCAGTCAGGATAGAGAATCCCATCTCTAATATCATGGAATAGGACCCATCTTAAAGATGGGGTTTTCTCAACCCGACACTGGCGTGTACCAAACTGACCTCTTTCTCTCACAACGTGCCTTGACGACAGGACGAGCAGACTCCAGATTAAAATGCTTACGTATCAGATTCCTTCATTTCAAGCAGGCTGCCCCTACAGCTCAATCTGTCTCCAAGCAAGACATGGTATGTAATTCATTAACATTACACACTTGCAGATATATATATATATATATATATATATATATATTATATATATATATTATATATATATACTATATATATATATATATATAGAATATATATATATATATATATATATACATATATACACAGAATAATATTGCAAAAGACCCCAACTGAAGGCACTATAGACAGAAAAAAAAGTTATGGTACAAAGTTTAAATTTCCTATTCCATATGTAAATATACAGTACACTTGAAAAATCTCTCTCTCATCTCTCTCTCTCGTCTCTCTCTCTCTCTCTCTCTCTCTCTCTCTCTCTCTCTCTCTCTTTAAACTCATCTATTCCTAAACACTACGAATACGCTTGTCCTGCAAAGCCTTAAATGCAAATGAGGAACAAATGAAGAATTCCCGACCTTCGGGGCAGAGAGAGAGAGAGAGAGAGAGAGAGAGAGAGAGAGGAGAGAGAGAGAGAGAGTATTCAGCATTTTATAACACCAAGAGACAGAAGGCATTATTTAAACTTTCAAAATCTTTCCTGATATATTTTGACAAATCGAAATATCTCTCGAGAAATATAGATAATCAATGAAAAATCGAGAGTGGAGAGTAACATACTTTAGATTTCGATTCCAGTTTGAAGAAAATATGGCCTTACCTGGCCTCGGCAACAGTTGTTCTTGGGAATCCTTGGTCCAGAGATGTTCTGGGAAAAGAGAGAAGTCCAACGGAGGAATAGCCATCTTGTTTTTTGTAGCGGTCTATTCACTGGTGAGGCCGAGGATGTCTGATGGTTGGGCCGAGGTACCAAGCAAGGAAAAGGAACTTAATGAGAGAACTGCGGCCTTGCGAGACACCATCCAGTTTTCAGAGAGAACAACGGGTGAACTAGGACAGCATAAGCTTCAATTGCAGCAGAGGCTCGGCTACTATGGAGAGATGCATAACGCTGGTACAGTGAAGAACACACTCGTGTGATACAGGTCACTCATGAGGAAGTTGAAACATTGTTTCTGAAGAAGGAGAAAGATCAAGAGAAGAGGGAGAAACGACAGCTGGAAGACAAGATCCTCCAGATCACAGAAGAAAATCAGCAGCTGAAGGACAACACAAAGGAAATTGGGCAGAGAAACGATGCATCATGTGAGAAACCAAGGAATCTAACTGCTTCAGAGGCCCCTGCGAAGGAAGTGGAAGACCTCTGGAAAGAAAAGTGTTGACTCCTGTGTGCAGTTCAAGCAGCGGAACTCAAGAGGAACGAGCTGACATCCCTGCTAGAGGAACGAGATCGTTGCCTCGATTCGCTGGAGAGGAAGGTCGGTGCCCAGGGAGAACGGAAGAACCAGCTGGAAGATGAGGTTCGACAACTGCGAGGAGCGAATGAGAAATTGCTGTGGCATCTGAAGAACCTCCAAAAGAAATACAGACACCTGAAGGACACTGTAAACTGCAGAAACAGCTGTACATCTTCAGGGAATGGCGGAACGAAGCCTGTGATGGCCACACGAAGTCGAATCACATCATGTAAACTGAGGAGAAAGTTTATTGTATGGAAAGTTTTATGTTTGTTTTGAAATAACTGCTTTGTTAAACCTTGAAAGAAACTGAACTTGTACAGAAATAAAAATGTTAAAATGTTTTCTTAGCGTTTTATTGATTCCTTGAATCCAAAGGAAAATCTAAGGATTTCTGGAAGCCCAGGAAAACCGCAGGATTCCTGGGAGCCTCAGGAGCATTCAGAGGATTCAGTGGCAGAGGTGTTAAGTGGAGAGAGAGAGAGAGAGAGAGAGAGAGCATCTCGTGGAGATGCTCCACGAGATGCTCTCTCTATCTCTCTCTTTTCTTCTTCTTCTTCCTTTCTTTCTTTCATTCAGGGGAGGTGGGCTGGGCGCCACCGTAGGGGAGGGACGGTGGGCTGAGCGCCGCCGGTTGGGAAAGGACGGTGGGGAGGCGGGCTGGTCGCGGCCGGTGGGAGGGATGGTGAGGGGGTGGGCTGGGCGCCGCTGGTGGGGATGGATGGTGGGGAGGTGGGTCTGGGCACCGTCGGTGGGGGAGGGATGGTGGGGAGGCAGGCTGGGTGCCACTGGTGGAGAGGGACAGTGGGTAGTGGGCTGGGTGCTGCTAGCGGGGAGGGATGGTAGGGAGGTGGGCTGGGTGCCTCTGGTGGGGAGGTGGGCTGGGCGCTTCTGGTGGGGAGGCGGGCTGGGTATGTAGGGGGTGAGAATAGAATTAAGTTGTTTAGCGAAGAAGAGGACATACTCAAGAAAGACCTGAATTGCCACTTCATCTCTCGCCCCTGTCCCCTCAAAAAGAGGATGGAGATAGAATACCTTACGGAGACGATACTGAAACAAGAAAGTCTTGGAAATGTACTCACCACTGACGCCCTTCAACCTCTCCTCTTAGCAGAAGCCCATACAGACCGAGGAACTTACAAAAGTGACATTGTCGATCGCCGTCTGTGGGATGCTGCTAAAAGTTTGAGAGAAAATGAAGACATCACCGTCAGGAGAGCCGACAAGAACACAGCTCTAGTACTTATCAAGACTACCGAGTATAGACAAAAAATCAACAAGATCCTCGCTGATACCACTAAGTTTCGAGCATTACCAAGAACCCCATAGACGACATTAAACGCGAAGCCAATAGGATCATAGAAACTATCAATGCACCCACTAACACCTTACACCTCCCCTAGTATTTCTGGAGACTACAACCTCGGGTACATCTACGGTAATGTAAAAACTCATAAACAAGGAAACCCTTTAAGACCTATCATTAGCCAAATACCAGCACCCACATACCACCTCGCTAAACAACTTAAGTTTATTCTCACCCACTACATCCCAGCACACATAGTTTGAAGTCGTCTGCGGAGTTCCTGCAAGCCTTAAGAATCTCGTGCACCCTGCAGGGCAGTAGTTGGCACATCGATGGATGTAGATTCCCTGTTTTACCACAAAGTTTCCTGTAGACCCCGAAACCATCGAAAGATCCTTGAACGTGTCTACAGGGACCCATCCACCAAACCCACTGAATATCCCGAGCACGCCCTTAGCTCTCTGCTGGAAATATGCACAAAAAGGCTCCCTTCATTAACCACCATGGCCATATTGTACTTACAAATCGATGGTTGTAGATTCCTGTTTACCAACGTTCCTGTAGATGAAACCATCGAAATGATCCTTGAACGTGTCTACAGGGACCCATCCACCAACCCACTGAATATCCCCGAGCACGCCCTTAGCTCTCTGCTGGAAATATGCACCAAAAAGGCTCCCTTCATTAACCACCATGGCCATATGTACTTACAAATCGATGGTGTAGCAATGGGATCCCCCCTCGGGGTTTTTGTTTGCGATCTTTTATATGGGCATAGTGGAGGAGCGTGTCTTTAGGAGCATTAGGAAGCCTTCTATATACGTAAGTTTATATAGATGACACCTTCATCCTCCAAGCAGGAACGATGGTGGAGATCGAGGAAATACGTCAAGCCTTTCATGCCCACAGCTGTTTACGATTTACCATTGAACATAGCTGTGATGGCCTTCTTCCCTTCCTGGACGTCCTGGTTGAAAAGAAGGAGGGTGCGTTCGCTACAAGGGTCTACACGAAGCCCACGAACCTGGGAATGTGTCTGAACAGCGAGAGTGAATGCCCTGAACGCTATAAGGACACCACCAACAGTGCCTACATCAGGAGAGCTCTTTCCCATTGTTCAACATGGGCAGACACCCATAAGGAGATGGAACGTGCAGCCCAGGTCCTAGTAAACAATGGACACACCAACCGCAGCATCCAGAACGTCTTTAGGAAGAGCATGGAGAAGTGTTACCTACAGGAACCCCGCCCAGACCCCAAGCACAAAATTAATTTTTTCTACATGGGATCCTTCCATCGGCGATATAAAGAAGACAAGCGAGCCCTACGGGAAATAATCAAGAATCACGCTTCCCCGACCGACAACAAAAAACAGATCAACTTGATCATATTTTATAGAAGCAAGAAAACATGCAACCTTATTATGAAGAATAACCCCGCACCGTCACAGGATCCCTTGAAGAGGACGAACGTCATCTACAAATACATGTGCCCAATCTGAGGATGCCTCGGAACTTACATTGGGATGATGTGAATGCGCCTCTCCAAGAGGATCTCCTGTCACGCTCTGGAAGGAACAATATTTAATCATGCAAGGACTGCGCATAATAACAAAATATGTCACGGTGACATCATCGGTAACTTCGAGGTTATCGACCAAACACCCGATCTACGTCGTTGCAAATCTTAGAATTGCTGCACATCAGGAGGGAGAAGCCCAGTTTGAACGTCACACAGGAAACCTTCCTCCTCCCCACCACCGTCAGGAGAGCAGCAGACAACGCCCCACAGTGACCATCGCACCAGAGGAATCCTGAGGATGACAGAAGCGTTAGCTCTCATCCTGAGGACGTCCCTAGTAACCCTGAGGGTGATCGAAGCTCAAGCTCTCGCCCTGAGGACGACCTGGTAGCACGCCCCCCTTCGAGGGGACCATCACCATGAAGAGGCCAGCCAACCGGCAATAGGCCCCCTGATGACATCGCGAGGTACTGCCCAGTGAAAAGTGAGGTACCCATCTCCTCAAACCACCCGAATGCAATAAATAGCGTGAATCCATCCAACACAGACCATTGCACTCGGTGATCCCATCCTGAAGATGGCCAAACGAGGTAGCGAAACATGTAGACGCCTATAGGTAAAAACCAGAAAAATAGAAACAACAAGGAATACTGGATAAACCCCTGACGACTACGGCCTGTTCCCGACCTACGAGATACACCTGTATACCTGGTTGACGACCCCAGCCTGTCCCTGATAACCAGTTTGTCCTTGATAACACCAGACCGAAATTCCGTTGACGACCTACAGCTCGATAAATATTGGACAGCTGCTTTATAATACTAACGTGCCAGAAAGACAAATTATTAGGAGAATTTAAAGAATTTCTGCCATTATTTTTTAATAAAACATGTTTGAAAGAGGGTATGTTTCCAGTATATTACTACTACTACTACTACTACTACTACTACTACTACTATTACTACTATTATTATTATTATTATTATTATTATTATTATTATTATTATTATTATTATTATTACCGGAGGTACAAGGAGGAGGACGAACAAGCCCTCAAACAGATCATCGAGGAAAACGTCAGCCCCGCCGACCCAGACAGGAAATATTAAGATGATATATTATAAAACGAAGAAGACGAGCAGCCTGGTGATGAGAAACAATCCTTCGGCGCCAATGCAGGATCCTTGAAGACGAGTGTGGTCTACCGTTACACATGCCCCGTCCGAGGATGCCTCGGCAAATACGTCGGTATGACCTCCATGCGTTTCTCCCAAGCGAATCTCCTGCCAACGCCCAAGAAGGAGCCATAATTCCCAACCACGGGTAGGCCAGGAACTGCTCATAACAAACGGATAAGAAGAAATGATATTATCCCTAATATCATCATAATCGATCAAACAACGGATCCCCGACGTCTGCGCCTCCTACAAGCCCTCCATATAGGCAAGGAGAAACCAAACTGAATATCACTCAAGAAACGTTTCTCCTTCCCACCGCCGCCCGGAGAGCAGCGAGCGACCCCCCCGACGATGCCAGATAAGCAGGAACCCCCACAGGATGATACGATTCCTGCAGACGGAATTCCTGACGTTCATTCCCAGGCACGCTACTGTGGCGCTTGCATGAGAGAATCCCCGAGACCTTCGAGGCGAGATCCACGGCTTCGCCAAGACCGGCCCGACCAATGAGAATGCAAACTCTAGGTCCGAGCCGCTATAAATACCGTTCCGCAAACTTTTTGTTCTTGATACAGTCACTTCAACCGACTCGTCAGAAGATGACCTACGAGAAGGTCGAAACGTCACGTGATACCAGCTATACCAGCACCAATACCAGCCCTTAAACCTAAGACGACCCCACCCCCAGCCCGAACTGGACTACGCCTACGGAATAATACCAGCACTGACAACGACCCCTGCTTGACCTGGACCTGATATCTTGTTCTAATAAAAGATTCCTTCAGCATTTATAATTTTTGAAAATTCCCAATATGAATATTGGCCAGTTACTCAGAAACATCGCTGAGCCTGAGAAGCGAATTGTAAGGAAAATAGAAAAAAACAATATATAAAATCAACTCGCTTAATTCTGCCATCCTTTTTAACAGCATTTGCCTAAAAGAGGGTCTTCTACCAAAATACATATTTTTATTATTATTATTATTATTATTATTATTATTATTATTATTATTATTATTAATCATAATGGGAATACATCTGAGGATTAAGCCAGAGACTAAGAACATTAAGACCGTGTGTTTTAAAAGTAGAATACAAACCAAAATGAGGCAATAAAAAATTAATGACTATCTAACTTTTTATATGCATAGTCAAGCAATAATAACTGCTTAAATGTAATCACGTATAAAAGAGAAATAATTTCAAAATATTTTATGTAACGTATGACGGAGAAATAGCAAATGAGAGCGAACAGCAAAAGAGACAAAGACAAAGAGGATTTGTGTTTCGTTCAAATTTCAATATCTGTTAAAGCTCTGATGTATATAATTCATCATTGCGCTCTCATACAAAGTTGGTGTCAGGTTGGTTTAAAAAAAGCGTATTTTGGGAGCAAGGGGTTTGGGTAATGGCTGCGCCAGTAAGTTGTGAGAGGGTATTAAGGGATGCAAGAGGACAATGGCAGATCCAAATTTAGGTCTGGATTGTATTACACGAATTATAAACAAAAAAGAAGTTAATATTTGAGTAATAATGTAAAGTAGACTGGGCGAGGTGGTTACTTTTTCTAAACATCATTTATATATATATATATATATATATATATATATTATATATATATATATATATATATAATATATATATAATCAACACACAATCACGTATGGAACAGAAATAAATTTCTGAATAACGTCAGGATCGAACCCAGGTATTTCGATTGAAAGAACAGACCACTGCCAAACAAGCCACACAAGTCGAGTCATAAATTTTTCCTTATATATATATATATATATATATATATATATATATATATATATATATATATATATATATATATATTTATATATATATATATATATATATATATATATATATATATATAGATATATATATAGATATATATATATATATGTATATATATATGTGTGTTGTGTGTGCGTGTGTGTGTGATAGGAATTTAAGCAGGTAAACGTGTACTGAAAGAGAGAGTGAATCTAAAATATAAAAACAAAATCGAAATAAAATTAATCTAGAATATGATCACCATAACTCAAAACTGCTACCTTGTAATAATATTTAATTTACTAGATCCAAAGAAAAATATGATACAAGAAAATACCACGAGTAAAGAGGATTCTAAAGAAAAGGACCCAACCTCTGAAAAGAATGTCTTTTTGAAGAAAGATTGAGGAGGAAGTAAATGTAAATATTTTTTCAACCACTTGAAAAGGTTTGAAAATAATGGTGTATAATAAAAAAAAGTTATTTAAATGGACACTTTGCAAACCCTGACATATGGTTTATTTACAGAAAAAAAATGATACGCACACACACATACACACACTCATATATATATATACATACATATATATATATATATATACTATATATATATATATATATATATATATATATATATATATATATATATATATATATATATATATATATATA
>NC_087210.1:16692676-16697676 GCF_015104395.2 Macrobrachium nipponense | reverse complement strand
GTCATTTGGGATATAATGGGCCGTAGTGGGTTTCCCTGTTTGTGGATCTTGACTGTGCCGTAGCAGTATCCGGGTGCAGTCTCCGATGATTTTTGGAAAGCTTACTGTTCTTATTCATCTTACTTATTATTATCACTTAGTATATTATCCATTTTGGTGTCGTATTCATCTCTATTCATTATGACGTACACTGCGGTTTTATCTCCTTTGCGTATTATTATGGTTTCGTTTTCTCTCAGTTCTTTTGCCGCTTTTTTCAACTGTGGACTGACTATGCGACTAAAGTAGTTACCACGTGTTCTATTGGCCTCACCCAGTAATTCAGCGATGCACTCTTGTTTAAGTTCGATTTTGCGTTCTTCTTTCAGTCGCAGTAGTTTATCGATTAATACTTCTGTATTAATCCTCTTGGATTCAGGGTGTGGTCTTCGTATGTAATGGCAGTTCAGGTCTAGATTTAGTAACTTCTTTTGGTGTTCACTCAACTCTATTCCTGATAGGTTAATATACCCGGCTTTTTTCTCTTCGTTTCTCACTGGTCCACCGTTTAATATCAGAAGCTTTTTGCTATGCCTTGCACTGACTCTTTTCGAATGCTTTTCTATTTCTCTTTCCACTTGTTGTTGCACAGCACATTGGGTCTCTGTGGTAGTAGTATTACAGAATTCACTCCACTTTGTTGCTTTTTCTTCTTGCAGTTTGGTGATCTTTTCTGCTGATTCTTCCATTCGTCGTCGGAGGCATTTTTCACCTCGTTCCAACTCGACCGTGCCCGGCCATTATATTTAATACCTTCTAGGGCACAATTTTTTCACGGATACAACATTCATTGAATAGAATGGCTTTCTCACTGTTAACCAGCTTTTTTGAAATTGCTTCATATTTTCTAATTATTTTCTTTATATATATATATATATATATATATATATATATATATATATATATATATATATATATATTATATATATATATATAGTATATATATATATATGCACATACATTAATTCCGAGGTAGAGCGAATTAGCTATTTAAGAACATTTTTAGTTTTACGCGTATATATGAATAAACGGTGATGTGATAAAACTCATGTATATTTACAACTCGAAATGCACAGCTTCTGTTCACCATCGAAAACATCGTCATTAACCTCTCAACACCCGAACTATTGGTCCTTTTATCATCTCTGAAACTTTGTATTTCTTGCCTGTGCATGTGATGTAAGTGAATCATGCATGGATCTGCAAATAGGACATTAAAACTTGCAGGCTTCGCTACATGCAAGCGACTACCCACGTGCCTCTCTAGCAAACCAAAGACAGAGAACTACAGGAGATTTAATAACCTTAAAAGTCGTTCCTGATGTTACCTTGTTTCTGCAGTACTGACTTTTACGCACTAAGCAAGTTTAGTATGTAACAGATTTTAGTTCATTCTGTAAGTGCTTCAATTTCAAATGATACTTGCAAAAAGGGTTGAGAGAGAGAGAGAGAGAGAGAGAGAGAGAGAGAGAGAGAGAGAGAGAGAGAGAGAGAATAGTAGAATTAACCTGGTAAAGTACAGATTGAATTAAAGATGTTTACCAAAGCCACTCGGTAAAACACGATGTGCTTAAAAGCGAGGAAAATTTGCAAGACAATAAGTAAGAATAAAAAAAAATGATAACCGAAACAAGATGGATAACAATATCCTAAACCCACAGGTCCGTGCGAGTTACATTTGTGGGGTTTAAAAGAAATCCCATCTATTTTAGCGGGATATTCATGAGATACTCCAATGCAACACTTTGGATTCAACTCCAACAGTTATGAAAGAGTTGGAATCAAACTTCAAGCCCTTTGGTCGCTAATGGAAAAAAACCAAATTTATCCAGTTTATGATTAACTACTTTCGAGTCACAGTTTGGGTGAGTAAACAATCTTCAAGTTGAATTGCCCTTTCGGGAATCAAGGTTATGATACCGTAGGACGCATCCTCTGACTGGGATCAACAAAGCATATAAATAGTTATTAATAATACACCACACACACACACATATATATATATATATATATATATATATATATATATATATATATATATATATATATATAGATAATATATATATATATATATATATATGTGTATATGTGTGTGTGTGTGTGTGTGTGTGTGTGTGTTGATCCTCTGACTGGGATCAACAAAGCATATAAATAGTTATTAATAATACACACACACACACACACACACACACATATATATATATATATATATATATATATATATATATATATATATATATATATATATATATGTGTGTGTGTGTGTGTGTGTGTGTGTGTGCGTGCGTATTTATATATGTTAAATCTTTTCTTCTCATAGACAAGAATTGATCGATGTCAAATTCATACTTAACTGCTGAGTCTTAAATGAACTTCTAGTACCCATTTAGTCGTTTCATATAGCTTTATGGATGTTCATCAGCAGTGTCGAACCTTCCTAAACTTACTGAAGCTTCACTTTCATCCTCACACCCTTTTTTTACCTGGTTGGTAAGGTCTTGTTTTTCAATGCCTCTTTCAAGCCATTTGGCCAGACTTTCTCGTTTTTCCTCTTCCTTTCACACAATTCAAGACTGCACTCTCTTCATATGAACCTGTCATTCTTTATTCCCTCTACGAGACTGATATCTCGAAACATTCTTATCTATCCTTTCTCTACGCTTACCTTTGCATCATTTCTTCCGCATACTTCCGCATTTACCCAACTTCTTTTCATTTTTCCTTATTTTCGTCAACATGTATTATGAAAACAAATCATCTTTACAGCTCGAACTATTTTCTTACCCTTTTCATATTATCTTCTTGTGAGTCAACTCCTTATAACGTTAAGTTTTCATTGGAGTTCACATATTTATATATCATTTATATCTCGACATGTATCACCCTTTCATTTCTGGACTGGGCCAATCAGATAATGGAACAGGTGAAACAACTAAATATAACAAACACACTTCCCTTTCCTTAGGGAAAGTTACTGTAACAGTCTATTTACTTATTTCAATTCTGTTTACTACCAGGCAGACTCTTCTCTAATTAATGGTATTCAATCCATCATTCTACTTCCTTACCTCCCTCTTTCCAGTATTCGAACACCCACAGACAACACTTTTCCGGCCTTGTTTTCCTACCAAGGCCTTCCGAATTATCCACCTTTTAATAATCTATCGTACTTTCCTCTCTCCTAGTAACCAACACCTAGCCTTTCCACCATTATTTTTAACTTTTTCCTTTGTATTTCTACATTCTCACCATTCCATCCTCTATTATCCACATATGCTAATTGAATAATTTATCATAAAATCTTGCACCTTTTTGCTCTCAATTCCTTCAACTTCTTCACTTTCACTTCATTATAAAAAATTGGCTTAGCAATCTGTTCATTCTATTTTCGTTTCACCATTTTTGGTTGCAGATAATTGTACTAATAATTAGTTATAGTCTTCCACAGTCAATACGAACAATATTGGCGACGATCAAAACATTAAGTACCATAAAATAATATAAATCATGTAATTGTTAAATTCTCTTTTTTTTCCTCGTTCTCGCGTCCCTCTGTTTTCATAATAAGTATAATAATACAGATAAGAAACAGAGTAAATATCACTTCTGAAAATATAATCATTTGTGACATTTGTGAACAAGGCAACGGTAGCTAATACCAACTGATAAGCCTATGGATAACCTAACTTTATAAATTTAAGTGAACATCATCCTAAAAAAAAAATCCTACAACCCTTCCATGAGATCGACAAGAGCAAATTATCCTGTCCAAAACAAACAAACAAATACTCTAATGAAATATTCAAAAGCGTTTATAATTCGCAGTATCCATCTGGTTCAATATGCTAATCCACAAGAACAAATTCTGGAATGATATCCAAAGTGATCTTCCTGTTGTTTATGTGAAAAAAGCCGTTGCCTCTCAGTGGAAGCATCCGCGGTGCCTACCCATCACTGGAGCAGAGAAGTAAATAAACCCGATACGCTGTTTTAGCTCGAGATCAGCAGGTACGCGATCAGTAAACTCGATATGCCCTCATTTATTTACAGGATGAATATCCAGTTGGCTAATGAGCCGATTAATTATGCATAAACGCTGAGGTGTTTTAGCTTTTAATCAAATGATTGCCTTTGTTCGTATAACATTTAAACAGTGCTCCGTATCGAGTAACGGACAACGTTGATGTCATTGTTAAGGCAAGTGGCATTAACCTCAGCTGTTGGTATGGATGGGCAAATTTTCCAGATGACACGTAAAACGAGAACACACATACAGCAGGGCGCCCTTGTGTAAGGATGCATGATTATGTGTACTGACAGACGGGCATTTTGACCATACCAATATGTATATAATGATTCTTCACTATTGGAATACATAGAATCACGACTTAATGAGAGAGAGAGAGAGAGAGAGAGAGAGAGAGAGAGAGAGAGAGAGAGACTATTGGGGATTATTCTAGAACAACAGTGGTTATCGTAACGAGTCTGTTTCCTTATTTCTAAATATTTTCCATTTCATTTCATATCAGTGTTTCCTTGCTTTTATCTGATGGCTTTACTTGTGGAATTAAAGTAATTGATTTACTGTCCTGTTGATTCTCGTCTTGTGGGAATAGAAAATTGAGAAGGTATTTACTGGTTTTCAAGCAAATATTTCTTAGTTCCATATTTTCATTGTTTGGAGAATGTGCACACGAAACTCGTGTACCTGTGCACATATGTAATCATTCATTTAATGAGCGTTGCATTGCATTAAGTAACTGGAAGATTAATAATCATTTAGATAAACCTCTCATTCATGGAAAGCCTATTAACCATTCCCGAGAAATATAACAAAGGATATAAAAAGAAGCTGAAAAGACAAATATTCTATAAGGAACAACAGTTCGGTAAATAATACAGTCGATTCGTTCGTTAATGCTTTCGACAATTTCTGTCTTTGTTAGGAGAACCTGGATACA
>NC_087210.1:16677923-16692176 GCF_015104395.2 Macrobrachium nipponense | reverse complement strand
TGTATCCAGGTTCTCCTAACAAAGACAGAAATTGTCGAAAGCATTAAGGGGACCGTCCGCTAGGCGGATGACATGTCAATTTGAAAAAATAAAAAATCGAGGTTATTACTTGTATCTATGCAGAAACATGCCGTGCATGCTTTCCAGAAGTTTCAGCCAATTATTTTCACAAATAATGAAGATATAGCGGTTTTTAAATGATGACGTCATCGTAACTGCGTCGTCTGTATGACTTGAGTTTGACAGAATCGTTTTTGCGTGTTTATTTTTGCATATATACAGCGATTTTTTAAGGGTTTTTTCGAAATTCTCATACATCTGGTAGCAATGAAAGGTAGTGTGACACTGGGTGAGAAGCGAGCTGCTCAGAGCGGTTATTTATAGGCGAGAGTCGCGAGACTCGGAGAATGACTCAGTTACGCCACAGACGTCAAAACGGTTACATGCGCGTAGGCACTTGCGTTTGGTTACTAGCTATTTACGTTGTTTTTATAACTTCTTAGTGAACTTATAGCAATGCCGAAGTTACCTAAGATCAAGAAGGCTACTCAGCAACTATGGCTAGCAAAATTAGCGAAGGCCAGGAGTGTGCTGAAAGAAAAACACGAAAATTAATTGTTTTCAGCTGCCCTCATTGTCTCATGTCTCGCTGTCAACATCATTATCTGGTGTCACGCTGAAGGTACTAACACCACTTTTAGGGGTAGGACCACGATCCTTGATGTAGAAATCAACAATAAAAGTACAAATAAAGTAATTATAATAATGTTGTTTTGACTTTTATAAGAAAAAAGCGAAAATTTACATAGCAAATCTTTGGGAGCTCATAACTCAAAAACATACTTATGCGCATGTCGGTAACCATTACTCGGTTATTTATTATCCAATTTTAGAGAGAAAGATAATCATTGGAAAGAGGAATAAAAATCCCATAATTTTGTGTGACAGAATTTTGATTTCTTTTTTTTTCTTTTTTTTTAGAATTTTTGAAAAAAAAATTCAAAAAAATTAAAAAAATAAAAATTAAAAAATCAAAATTCTGCCACACAGAATTGTTCCGTATATAAAGAAGTTTTTATGGTATGATTTTCAATACAACTGATGTCATATTAGCGGAGAAAACTCTACCAATTTTTTTTTTTAAATCATGATTTTTGCTAATAAAACGAAAAGTTTTTGATCAAATGACTTGAAATTTTTATATGATGAAGGTATTATATATATCTAAAACATATATGAAAATTATGTATTTTGCGTAATAAATAAAAAAAATAGACATCATAGCGGACGGTCCCCTTAACGAACGAATCGACTGTATTATTTACCGAAACTGTTTCCTTATAGAATATTTGTCTTTTCAGCTTCTTTTTATCCTTTGTTATATTTCTCGGGAATGGTTAATAGGCTTTCCATGAATGAGAGGTTTTATCTAAATGATTATTAATCTACTTTTCCAGTTACTTAATGCAATGCAACGGTCATTAAATGAATGATTACATATGTGCACAGGTACACGAGTTTCGTGTGCACATTCTCCAAACAATGAAAAATATGGAACTAAAAAATATTTGCTTGAAAACCAGTAAATACCTTCTCAATTTTCTATTCCCACAAGACGAGAATCAACAGGAACAGTAAATTCAATTACTTTAATTCCACAAGTAAAGCCATCAGATAAAAGCAAGGAAACACTGATATGAAATGAAATGGAAAACATTTAGAAATAAGGAAACAGACTCGTTACGATAACCACTGTTGTTCTAGAATAATCCCCAATAGTCTCTCTCTCTCTCTCTCTCTCTCTCTCTCATTAAGTCGTGATTCTATGTATTCCAATAGTGAAGAATCATTATATACATATTGGTATGGTCAAAATGCCCGTCTGTCAGTACACATAATCATGCATCCTTACACAAGGGCGCCCTGCTGTGTGTGTGTTCTCGTTTTACGTGTCATCTGGAAAATTTGCCCATCCATACCAACAGCTGAGGTTAATGCCACTTGCCTTAACAATGACATCAACGTTGTCCGTTACTCGATACGGAGCACTGTTTAAATGTTATACGAACAACGGCAATCATTTGATTAAAAGCTAAAACACCTCAGCGTTTATGCATAATTAATCGGCTCATTAGACAACTGGATATTCATCCTGTAAATAAATGAGGGCATATCGAGTTTACTGATCGCGTACCTGCTAATCTCGAGCTAAAACAGCGTATCGGGTTTATTTACTTCTCTGCTCCAGTGATGGGTAGGCACCGCGGATGCTTCCACTGAAAGGCAACGGCTTTTTTCACATAAACAACAGGAAGATCACTTTGGATATCATTCCAGAATTTGTTCTTGTGGATTAGCATATTGAACCAGATGGATACTGCGAATTATAAACGCTTTTGAATATTTCATTAGAGTATTTGTTTGCTTGTTTTGGACAGGATAATTTGCTCTTGTCGATCTCTTGGAAGGGTTGTAGGATTTTTTTTTTTAAGATGATGTTCACTTAAATTTATAAAGTTAGGTTATCCATAGGCTTATCAGTTGGTATTAGCTACCGTTGCCTTGTTCACAAATGTCACAAATGATTATATTTTCAGAAGTGATATTTACTCTGTTTCTTATCTGTATTATTATACTTATTATGAAAACAGAGGGACGCGAGAATGAGGAAAAAAAAAAAAGGAGAATTTAACAATTACATGATTTATATTATTTTATGGTCCTTAATGTTTTGATCGTCGTCAATATTGTTCGTATTGACTGTGGAAGACTATAACTAATTATTAGTACAATTATCTGCAACCAAAAATGGTGAAACGAAAATAGAATGAACAGATTGCTAAGCCAATTTTTTTATAATGAAGTGAAAGTGAAGAAGTTGAAGGAATTGAGAGCAAAAAGGTGCAAGATTTTATGATAAATTATTCAATTAGCATATGTGGATAATAGAGGATGGAATGGTGAGAAATGTAGAAATACAAAAGGAAAAAGTTAAAAATAATGGTATAGGCTAGGTGTTGGTTACTAGGAGAGAGGAAAGTACGATAGATTATTAAAAGGTGGATAATTCGGAAGGCCTTGGTAGGAAAACAAAGGCCGGGAAAGTGTTGTCTGCGGGTGTTCGAATACTGGAAAGAGGGAGGTAAGGAAGTAGAATGGTGGATTGAATACCATTAATTGGAGAAGAGTCTGCCTGGTAAACAGAATTGAAATAAGTAAATAGACTGTTACAGTAACTTTCCCTAAGGAAAGGGAAGTGTGTTGGTTATATTTAGTTGTTTCACCTGTTCCATTATCTGATTGGCCTAGTCCAGAAATGAAAGGGTGATACATGTCGAGATATAAATGATATATAAATATGTGAACTCCAATGAAAACTTAACGTTATAAGGAGTTGACTCACAAGAAGATAATATGAAAAGGGTAAGAAAATAGTTCGAGCTGTAAAGATGATTTGTTTTCATAATACATGTGACATAAGGAAAAATGAAAGAGTGGGTAATGCGGAAGTATGCGGAAGAAATGATGCAAAGGTAAGCGTAGAGAGAGGATAGATAAGAATGTTTCGAGATATCAGTCTTGTTGAGGGAATAAAGAATGACAGGTTCATATGAAGAGAGTGCAGTCTTGAATTGTGTGAAAGGAAGAGGAAAAACGAGAAAGTCTGGCCAAATGGCTTGAAAGAGGCATTGAAAAACAAGACCTTACCAACCAGGTAAAAAAAGGGTGTGAGGATGAAAGTGAAAGCTTCAGTAAGTTTAGGAAGGTTCGACACTGCTGATGAACATCCATAAAGCTATATGAAACGACTAAATGGGTACTAGAAGTTCATTTAAGACTCAGCAGTTAAAGTATGAATTTGACATCGATCAATTCTTGTCTATGAGAAGAAAAGATTTAACATATATACATACGCACGCACACACACACACACACACACACACACACACACACACATATATATATATATATATATATATATATATATATATATATATAGTGATGTGTGTGTGTGTGTGTGTATTATTGATAACTATTTATATGCTTTGTTGATCCCAGTTAGAGGATCAACACACACATCTATCTAATATATATATATACATATATATATATATATATATATATATATATATATATATATATGTGTGTGTGTGTGTGTGTGTGTATTATTAATAACTAATTTATATGCTTTGTTGATCCAGTCAGAGGATGCGTCCTACGGTATCATAACCTTGATTCCCGAAAAGGCAATTCAACTTGAAGATTGTTTACTCACCCAAACTGTGACTCGAAAGTAGTTAGTCACAAACTGGATAAATTGGTTTGATTCCAACTCTTTCATAACTGTTGGAGTTGAATCCAAAGTGTTTGCATTGGAGTATCTCATGAATATCCCGCTAAAATAGATGGGATTTCTTTTAAACCCCACAAATGTAACTCGCACGGACCTGTGGGTTTAGGATATTGTTATCCATCTTGTTTCGGTTATCATTTTTTTTTTTATTCTTACTTTTTGTCTTGCAAATTTTCCTCACTTTTAAGCACATCGTGTTTTTTACCGAGTGGCTTTGGTAAACATCTTTAATTCAATCTGTACTTTACAAGGTTAATTATACTATTCTCTCTCTCTCTCTCTCTCAACCCTTTTTGCAAGTATCATTTGAAATTGAAGCACTTACAGAATTAACTAAAATCTGTTACATACTAAACTTGCTTAGTGCGTAAAAGTCAGTACTGCAGAAACAAGGTAACATCAGGAACGACTTTTAAGGTTATTAAATCTCCTGTAGTTCTCTGTCTTTGGTTTGCTAGAGAGGCACGTGGGTAGTCGCTTGCATGTAGCGAAGCCTGCAAGTTTTAATGTCCTATTTGCAGATCCATGCATGATTCACTTACATCACATGCACAGGCAAGAAATACAAAGTTTCAGAGATGATAAAAGGACCAATAGTTCGGGTGTTGAGAGGTTAATGACGATGTTTTCGATGTTGAACAGAAGCTGTGCATTTCGAGTTGTAAATATATATACATGAGTTTTATCACATCACCGTTTATTCATATATACGCGTAAAACTAAAAATGTTCTTAAATAGCTAATTCGCTCTACCTCGAAATTAATGTATGTGCATATATATATATATATATATTATATATATATATATATATATATATATATATATGTATATATATATATATATATATATATATATATATATATATATACATATATATATATATATATATATATATATATATATATATAATATATATATATATATATATATATATATATATATATATATATATATATATATATATTGATATATATATAATACCATATATATATATATAATATATATATATATATATATATATATATATATATATATATATATATATATATATGTATATATATATATATATATATATATATATATATATATATGATAATATAATATATATATATGTATATATATAGATATATATATATCTATATATATATATATATATATATATATATATATATGTATGTATGTATATATCATATATATATATATATATATATATATATAAAGAAAATAATTAGAAAATATGAAGCAATTTCAAAAAAGCTGGTTAACAGTGAGAAAGCCATTCTATTCAATGAATGTTGTATCCGTGACCCCAAGCCTCACCAACTGACGAATGGACGATCAGCAGAAAAGATCACCAAACTGCAAGAAGAAAGAGCAACAAAGTGGAGTGAATTCTGTAATACTACTACCACAGAGACCCAATGTGCTGTGCAACAACAAGTGGAAAGAGAAATAGAAAAGCATTCGAAAATAGTCAGTGCAAGGCATAGCAAAAAGCTTCTGATATTAAACGGTGGACCAGTGAGAAACGAAGAGAAAAAAGCCGGGTATATTAACCTATCAGGAATAGAGTTGAGTGAACACCAAAAGCAGTTACTAAATCTAGGCCTGAACTGCCATTACATACGAAGACCACACCCTGAATCCAAGAGGATTAATACAGAAGTATTAATCGATAAACTACTGCGACTGAAAGAAGAACGCAAAATCGAACTTAAACAAGAGTGCATCGCTGAATTACTGGGTGAGGCCAATAGAACACGTGGTAGCTACTTTAGTCGCATAGTCAGTCCACAGTTAAAAAAAGCGGCAAAAGAACTGAGAGAAAACGAAACCATAATAATACGCAAAGGAGATAAAACCACAGTGTACGTCATAATGAATAAAGATGAATACGACACCAAAATGGATAATATACTAAGTGATAATAATAAGTTTCAGCCACCTAAAAAAGACCCAACAAATGACCTCAAAAAGCAAATGATGAGACTAACAGAAAAAGCGAACAAAGAACAGAGAACAGTAAGCTTTCCAAAAATCATCGGAGACTTTGCACCCGGATACTGCTACGGCACAGTCCAGATCCACAAACAGGGAAACCACTACGGCCCATTATATCCCAAATGACACCCCCCATGTATAAAGTGGCTAAGAAATTGAACGAAATTATAACGCGTACATTCCCTCAACGTTCTCGCTAAAATCATCTACGGAATTCATCGACCTACTGCAAGACACCGCACCCGACGAAGACATAGCATCCCTGGACGTTGAAAGTTTATTTACTAACGTACCATGGATGATACAATACAAATCATCATGGACAAGATATACCGCTCTGAGAAACCACCATTACCGATCCCCGAAAAAATCCTAAAAGAGATGCTGGAAGCATGTACAAAGGAAGCCCCATTCCTCTCACATAGGGGCGAAATATATCGGGAAAAGGATGGCGTGGCAATGGGTTCCCCCCTCGGGGTTCTTTTCGCAAACGCATACATGGCACACACAGAAGAGGTCACATTTGAAGAACACCCAAAACCCAGAATCTATGGGAGATATATTGATGATATCTTTATCACAACAAAGGGCGGCAATGACATAGAAGAATTAGTAAATAAACTCCAAGCAAATTCTAAATTAAATTTTACGGTAGAAAGAAGTAATGAGAAGATGCTCCCTTTCTTGGACATACTTGTGACCCAAAACGAACAAACAAATACACAATACCACCGTATACACTAAAAAGACAGACGCTGGGAGATGCTTAAATGCTAGAGGAGAATGCCTGATGCATAATAAACGATCTGTGGTAAATGCATACATAAAACGCGCCATAACACACTGTTCCACGTGGAAAGCGACTAACGAAGAAATCAACAGAGTTCAACAGCTGCTCACAAATAACGGCTATCCAGATGACATGATCCAGCAAGTTGTCAAAAAGAGATTAGAGGCTTTCCATAACCCGACCCCGAGGAACAACACACAAGACAAAGACAAAGAAATAGTGATATACCATCAGATACCATACAACAAACACCACGAAGATGAAAGGAAAGCCATCCTTGGTATATTGCGAAGAGGAACCACCCCCCTAGCGCCATATAACAAAATAACAGCAAGTTTGTCTGTGCTGACGAGCAATGTCAGTCCCCCCAAAAATGCTATATCGAACACACAACCACTACACTCAAACGTCGCATGCAGGCCCACAGAAACCAAGGAGCCGTTCATCAGCACTTTGTGGATACCCACAATGAAAAACCATCCTTACAAGAAATTCTCACAAACACCAAAATAATACACAAGGAAGGCGACTACAATCGTTTATTGATATCAGAAGCAGTCAGCATCGCCATGCAACGTCCCAACCTTAACATCCAATGTGAGGCAGACCGATCCTTGCCCTCATGTAGGAGGCAGCCCTTCAACCGCGTGGAAACAAACCACCACACGCGGACAGGAGCGCAACACTGACATTCAGTGAATTAAACATATATGTAATTAATATATATAACATGGGGGGAAGAACCCCCAGTATTCATAAGGTAAGCGTGGACACGAAACGGAAGGCAGACCCCCACACCCTATTACACACACAGCCTCTCTCTCTCTCTCTCTCTCTCTCCAAGGAATCACCCTCTCTCTCTCTCTCTCTCTCCACCTCTTTCTCCATTCTAACAGGTAATGAAAATGAGAGAGTTGCATCATAACATAACGTTTATTTACAAGAATAACTAAATCAATTAACTAAGTAATCCAGTCTTACAGACTAACTCAGAACTACAATGTCAAGTCACCCAAAAGTCCACACCCCACTGGGAACTCTGTCCCCCGGCATTTCCAGATCCGTCTGTTCCAAAGATACAGAACACATCCCGGTAAGTACACACACAAGTTTAAAGACAAAGTTAATAAAATGGAACATCTTACAAGATATCAAACAAGCCATCCCTTTGGCTAAAGTAAAGGTAACACTTACCCATTCCCAACCGGAATATCACTCACTGATAAATAAAAACACTTTGGCATCTGCCATCATGGCTTCGCCTTCCTCCCCCGAATCTCTGTGCAAGTCTTCCCATAGACTTGGCTAGTGATACATTATGAATAGAAGAGGCGCACACGCACATACGAATGCACACTTCGACAACGCCTCATATTACTGGCTACAACCAGTTTCCCAAAGGCACTTTGAGAAGAGTTCATAAACTGTCGTACATTGACTTCCTGAACCAAGCACTTTTATCTCACGCCACCCCCAGAAACTCATTGATCAGCTACTCTCAGGTCGTCACTCCTGCACTGTTCTCCACATTCCATAGGTCACAGAGAACGCACGAACAATATATTATTAATCAAAATCCCTAGGCCTTACAGATTGCTCAGCCACCTATATGCTAGCCCCCGCCTAGCAAAATTGCTTATATAATACAAAACACTGGCCGGCTTAAAATAAAATATAAGAAAAACTGCACGTCTCTGGCATTATAAAATAAAGTCTTATCACGCTTTATCTCCCAATAACACAAGACGCATTTTCTCTCATATTTTCTGCATTAGGATTCTTGAATATCCCTCTTCGCTTGTCTGCAACTAGCTGAACAGACAGCAACAGGCTATAGCAGGCTGTAGCAACTGTAGGAAGACGGAATGCCTCCCTCATCGTAGAAGACTTCCCAAAAAACACGCTGTAGAATTCTCTCGATCACCCATCATGGAAATACTTGTAATCACCCTGGACAACATGGCAGCAACCTCTCTTCACGGCTGGTGGACGTCTTGCTGGTGTCGGGGAACGACTATTTTCTTTGGGTGTGTGTTAGTATGTCAGTCAAGTCACTGGTCAATCTAAGAAAATTAACCCAGACATACTACTTCTATCAAACAATGATCTCAAAAAGTCAGAAATACTAACTGAACGTCTCCCAATTAACTCCCTCAATATGACTACTAAAATGATAAGTCATTATCACAACTCTCAAAGAAAAAAAAACATCAATTTCTCCAACTCAATTCTCCAAACTCGCACATCAGCACACACACAACTCAGAAATCACAGCAACTCCACGGAATTCTGCACTCACATTTCGAACTCGAATGTGCTCACAAGAGAAAAAAAAAGAAGACAAAATCGTAATAAGCCCAAGAAAAAAAAGAAAGTATCTTGTAACATACCCAGACCCAAAAAAATATTCTCTCAAGTTCTGACATTCAAACAACCCACAAAATCAGCAAAAATCTCCAACTTTTAACAGCAAAAACCCCTTTACTGCTCAATAATTAATCACAATGAGACTTAATGTCAAACTCCCATTTACGTAAATAACAACCCTCGAAAAATTACATCTCCCGGTAAAATCAAATCTCCCATCCAAAAAAGAAATGCTACTTAAGCTCAATCCCCAAATCATATCTCTCAAGGAAAAGGAAGAAAAATAATAAAAAAAAGATAATCACAAATAAGTTTCCCCAATCACAAAATACATAATACATGTATAATATGCATAACTCCCGCGTTTTTCCCAAGAAATGCTCCATGTAAAGTTATGGAATTTGCCAGAAAGCAAACTCTCACACATGCGCTTTCGTGAAATGCTATAGCCAACATTTCCAGATATTGCAAAAATTCTGATATGTCACCATCAGAGGAAAAGAATCAGCACAGCGCTCATCACCTCGTTTGTCAGCAGAAAAATCGCCTGCGGACGCATGCTCAAACAGTAGCATAAAAATTGTCTAGTCAGACACATAAGTTTAGAAACTCATGATTCTCTAGAAAAAAAAGGTCTAACTGACACATTTCACAGAATTAACTCCAGGATATGACTAATGTGTTCAAAAATTTGTCTCGAAGACTTATTCTCTCAACATGACTTTTCCCCAAATTATATTTCTCCAAGAATAACACACTTGTGAACATAAAAAATGCACACACATCTCCATAGGACTCGTAATGCAGTAATGCCACTTCTCTCTAAATAGTCACGAAATCAAAAAAGAGAACCTCAGAAATCTCCTCTTGACTCGAAAAAAACTCCCATAACCACAAAAAAAAAAAAAAAAGGTCACCCGCCCAAGATTAATTCCAGCTCCATTATGAGACACCATATTAATAATAACACCACTCCGGTTATAAAAATATTTCCTCCATTTGGTTAATAACCAACCCCCTTATATTATTCTCTTATTTCTCCAATAGCCACATGTCAGTAAAAAAAAAACACCACTCCAGGAATAGAGAATAATCACCTCTATTTTGGCAAATACAAAATATTTACCTCTATTTCCCCAATAACTCCATGTGGAACAAAACAAGGCTCCAAAAATATATCTCCAAAAAGGAATATAAAAAAATGAAATCCCATCTCCAAAAAAATGTGCACTCAAGGCAACTAACTCACACACTCACAAATATTGCCCCATAATCTCCAAAAAAATGTGTCTCCATTTGCAACAAAGATGGCTGCAAAATAATTGAACTAAACATAGCTCATACCACATTGGCAAATATCAAAAATGGCAAAAATTATATCTTCCCATATATATCAAATATAACTCCAAAACAATATATACCTCCAATTATCTCCCCAAAATAATATATCTCAATTATATCTCAATTCTAACTCCAATTCTCCAGAGAATAACTCAATGTTATAGTCAAAAACTATAAAAACTCTCTCCATTTAGCATAACTGCTAAAAAAAGGCAAAAACTCGGCAAATAAAACTGTCTAGAAATTCTAGAAAAAAAATCACCAATGTGCCACAAGTCATTATAACAGAATTCCCAACTCACAGTGTCTTAACCAAGACTTCTCCATATGCACTACGACATAAGCCACTAGAAAACTTAACCAAGTTTCCTATCTCTCACAAATTTGTCACAAATACGACAACTGTATTGTGCAAGAAAACTCACAATTTCTGGAACACAAATATCCAGAGAAAAAATGTAGTGCCATTACGTATGCATTCAAAACGTGCAAAAAAATTCTCCCATATATTTCTCTATAGCATCAAATAGCTAAAACACGAACACGTTCCCGAACAATGACTCTAAGTCACGAACTGAGATAATATTCACACTAACTGGAGAGAAAAAATAAACTCAAATTCACCCATGGTAAAAAAAAAACTTGTGTCAGCTATGGCTAACTTCCAAAAAAGGAGAAAAGAAAAATCAACGGCACCATTAACTATCTCCCGTAACTCACTAGATGTCAAGCAATTATCTGCTGAACTCACAAAAAAAAGAAAAAAAAACTAAAACAATGTGTTGTTAGTTCTTCCCATAATCACAAAAGATTTCACCTCCCTTGACAGCATTAAAACACCCACGTATTAGTACATAAAAAATCAGTATCAGAAATATCACTATCACAAAATCACCAAAAAAAAAAAATTGCTATCCTCAAAATCATCAGTATCAGTACAAAAAATATCACCAATGTTAATGCTTGTCCATTCTCCAAAAATTCAGCACAAAACTCAGCAAAAATTCAGCAAGATTCCACACAATTCACCAAGATTCAGTCAGATTCATCAAGATTCAGCAAAACTCATCCCCGTGAATCACTGAAAATATTCTCCAAAGTTACAAGAACTCAACAAATAATTAACACAAGACTTCTCCCATTAATTCATTGTAATAATTCTCACTGAATAATTATCTGTAATAATTATCAACTAATCTCCCATGAAATATCTCAAATCTCTCGTAAAACCATTCTCCCGTAATGATAATTATACTTAAGCAAACCTCCCGTGACACATCTCAAGTATAATAATTAATAATAATAATAATAACTCTTCATAGCAAAAATCTCAAGTAAGGGTGAAATTCAAATAGCATACAACAGTATTGCTGAATCCTATGACATACAATTTCTCCAGCATGCAACACCATGACATAACACATTGCCACACACACAGATACAACACCAATCATCGGCATTTCAAGTAACTTTCTCCAACACAATAAAAAAAAATAATCTGTGTATCCCCCTTATATTTGTGTCTTTCAAGGCACAAAGAAACATATAACACATCCCGTGCATGTTAACTACTTTTTCCCCTCATTCACGGAAAGAAAAATCTCTTTTTATTTCCTTTTCTCTTCGTCCAAGAGAGAGAACAAAAATATCTTTTCTAAAAAAAAGACTCTACGGGCATTTCACTTCATCAACTAATCAATCAGCTGTATCTTAGCATTCAATGTCAAGGCCACTTGTCTTCAACAGCCCAACGAAAAACAAAAAAAAAGAAAGGGGGAGTTCACCCACACTGAGAAAAAAAAAAAATTTCTCCCCCCCCTGAGAACAACCCCTCAGTAAAGCGGCAGAACAGCCCAGGCATACCAGCAGTATCCCCCATCTCCCCCTTGAACAGTGTCTGAGGACCCCTTTCCCAAGGTATAACACTAGTACCCATCTCGCAATGCCCTCCCCTGCATATCTCTCGAGGGAGGCTAGTGGTACCCATGCAACTACCCTCCCAAGGGATGCCCGTACACTCGCAATGCAAGGGGCTCTCTGCAGAAATGTGCTGAGCCCAGCGTAAAATTGTGGCCGCTCTTGTTGTCACTAAGCCAGATTATGATTATCTAAGCACAGTTCCCATGCATAGAAAAATACACTCCTATGTTTTAAACAAAGACGAATGCATACGTCTATTACAAAACACGTGCAAATAAAGAAAACACATCATATGGGGCAAAGACAAGAAAAATTGTTGACCTCTTGAACCAATCCATTTCCCTGAAATATTTAAACAAAAAAACCCACTCCTTCAAAACAATAGTTTAACACTCACCACTCCATAATGGGAACAAAAGGAACTCGAAATTCTCCGTTAAAACGCGGCAGTGATATATGTATTAAACACAAACACCCGCACGGTATCTCGGAACACTCCGTCACAGCACAAGCAAAAAGTCACACTGGGTGCGCTCACTGCTTCTGGCTGACTCCCTGGGAAAAATGCTGAGTCCCATAAAAATCCTTCCTTCCCTCCCTTTAGCACAGTTAACAGACAGATATTTTCTCATTTTTCTCACTAAGTAACTGAAAAAAACTAACAGTTTAACGATTTTCCACAATCCCACAAAGCTTTGTCGTTTCGAAAACTATCGCTAAGTCACGACCCCTTTTTATTTTCTAACTGGCCACCCATCTCTACATGGCGTTCCTAGGCATAGAAAGAAAAAACTTTTATATCCCTCTTTAACTGTCTGCCACCACTATAACATGGGGGGGAAGAACCCCCAGTATTCATAGGTAAGCGTGACACGAAAACGGAAGGCAGACCCCCACACCCTATTACACACACAGCTCTCTCTCTCTCTCTCTCTCTCCAAGGAATCACTTCTATCTCTCTCTCTCTCTCCACCTCTTTCTCCATTCTAACAGGTAATGAAATGAGAGAGTTGCATCATAACATAACGTTTATTTACAAGAATAACTAAATCAATTAACTAAGTAATCCAGTCTTACAGACTAACTCAAAACTACAATGTCAAGTCACCCAAAAGTCCACACCCCACTGGGAACTCTGTCCCCCGGCATTTCCAGATCCGTCTGTTCCAAAGATACAGAACACATCCGGTAAGTACACACACAAGTTTAAAGACAAAGTTAATAAAATGTAACATCTTACAAGATATCAAACAAGCCATCCCCTTGGCTAAAGTAAAGGTAACACTTACCATTCCCAAACCGGAATATCACTCACTGATTAAATAAAAAACACTTTGGATCTGCCATCATGGCTTCGCCTTCCTCCCCGAATCTCTGTGCAAGTCTTCCCATAGACTTGGCTAGTGATACATTATGAATAGAAGAGGCGCACACGCACATACGAATGCACACTTCGGCAACGCCTCATATTACTGGCTA
>NC_087210.1:16647923-16665423 GCF_015104395.2 Macrobrachium nipponense | reverse complement strand
TTCAGACACATTCCCAGGTTCGTGGGCTTCGTGTAGACCCTTGTAGCGAACACACCCTCCTTTTCAACCAGGATGACGGCTGTGGGCATGAAAGGCTTGACGTATTTCCTCGATCTCCGCCATCATTCCTGCTTGGATGAAGGTGTCATCTATATATCTTACGTATATAGAAGGCTTCCTAATGCTCCTAAAGACACGCTCCTCCACTATGCTCATATAAAAGTTCGCATACAAGACCCTAAGGGGGGATCCCATTGCTACACCATCGATTTGTAAGTACATATGGCCATGGTGGTTAATGAAGGGAGCCTTTTTGGTGCATATTTCCAGCAAAGAGCGAAGGGCGTGCTCGGGGATATTCAGTGGGTTGGTGGATGGGTCCCTGTAGACACGTTCAAGGATCATTTCGATGGTTTCATCTACAGGAACGTTGGTAAACAGGGACTCTACATCCATCGATGCAATACTGCCTCCAGGATGCGCAGATCTTAAGGCTTGCAGGAACTCCGTAGACAACTTCAAACTATGTGTGCTGGGGATGTAGGGGGTGAGAATAGAATTAAGTTGTTTAGCAAGGTGGTATGTGGGTGCTGGTATTTGGCTAATGATAGATCTTAAAGGGTTTCCTTGTTTATGAGTTTTTACATTACCATAGATGTACCCGAGGTTGTAGTTTCCAGAAATACTAGAGAGGTGTAAGGCATTAGTGGATGCACTGATAGTTTCTATGATCCTATTGGCTTCGCGTTTAATGTCGTCTACGGGGTTCTTGGTAATGCTTGAAACTTAGTGGTATCAGCGAGAACCTCGTCGATTTTTTGTCTATACTCGGTAGTCTTGATAAGTACTAGAGCTCCGTTCTTGTCTGCTCTCCTGACGGCGATGTCTTCGTTTTCTCTCATGCTTTTAGCAGCTTCCCGCAAACGGCGATCGACGATGTCCCTTTTATAAGTTCCTCGGTCTGTAAGGGCTTCTGCTAAGAGGAGAGGTTGAAGGGCGTCGGTGGTGGGTACATTTCCAAGGCTTTCTTGTTTCAGTATCATCTCCGTAAGGTATTCTATCTCCATCCTCTTTTTGAGGGGACGGGGCGAGAGATGAAGTGGCAATTCAGGCCTTTCTTGAGTATGTCCTCTTCTTCGCAAAACAACTTAATTCTATTCTCACCCCCTACATCCCCAGCCCGCCTCCCCACCAGCAGCGCCCAGCCCACCTCCCCACCATCACTCTCCACCAGTGGCGACCAGCCCGCCTCCCCACCATCCCTCCCCACTAGCAGCACCCAGCCCGCCTCCCCACTGTCACTCCCCACCAGTGGCACCCAGCCCTCCTCCCCACCATCCCTCTCCTACCGGCGGCGCCTAGCCCGCCTCCCCACCATCCCTCCCCACCAGCGGTGCCCAGCCTGCTTCCCCACCGTCGCTCCCCACTAGCGGCACCCAGCCTGCCCCCCCAACCGTCCCTCCCTACCGGCCCCGACCAGCCCACCTCCCCACCGTCCCTCCCCCACCGGCGGCGCCTAGCTCGCCCCTCCCCACCATCCCTTCCCCAAGGCGGCGCCAGCCCGCCTCCCCACCTCCCTCCCCACACCCCACCATCCCTCCCCACGGCGGCGCCCAGCCTGCCTCCCCTGAATGAAAGAAAGAAAGAAGAAGAAGAAGAAAGAGAGAGAGAGAGAGAGATAGGGAGAGCATCTCGTGCAGAGAGAAGAGAGAGAGAGATTGTAGTTTAGCGTAAAAAATAGTGCACCGGTATATTTACATATGGAATAGGAAATTTAATCTTTGTACCATAAAGTTTTCCATCTATAGTTCCTTCAGTTGAGGTCTTTTGCAATTTTGTAAGATTATATATATATATAATATATTATATATATATATATATATATATATATATATATATATATAATATATATATATATAATATTACAAGTGTGTAATGTTAATTAATTGAGCTGTAGGGGCAGCCTTCTTGAAATGAAGGAATCTGATAAGTAAGCATTTTGATCTGGAGACTGCTTGTCCTGTTACCAAGGCAGTTTGGGGTGTGTCATGTATGTAATATTCGTTTGTATGGATGTTACAGGTCTAATCGACCAAGGCACTTGCGAGAGGCACATTTCTTTTGTGAGAAGAAAGAGGTCGGTTTGGTACACGCCAGGTGTCGGGAGAAAACCCCCATTTTTAAGATGGGTTCTATTCCATGATATTAGAGACGGGATTCTCTATCCTGAGTGATACAATGAAAAACGATGGAACCAAAATTGTTTTTTGGGGGGGTTCTGGGAGTAAATTATTAGCCAGGAGGAGGGTAGAATTGATAAACTTAGTTAGTTTTCTTTGTGGGCAGATTTTTTCTTTTTGGGTTTTTTTTTAGATCACTATGACTTATTAATCATTTTGTTCTATTTTTATATTCATCTGCTTTGGGTAATAAATAAAAGTATATTTTTGTATTTAAGTGATATTAATAGCCTAATGACATGTTTGCAGACAGAGGGCACCATTGACAACATGTAAGGGTTTCCAATTTGTGTAGTTTTGATAAAAGGGTGTAAGAGTGGTGGCAGGCGGTTTAAGAAGCTTTTTATATATTTTATAAGCTGCAGGTACGCTAACGAAGAGACTGGTGACTAGTTAGACAAAGATATTTTTTTGGAAGGAAAAGGGGTTATAATCATGTCACAGGCAACTTGGGGCTCTTTTTGCTGATTCAATGGGTTGGGTATTGAGAGCGTTGTACATCTCTCTGGCTCAGTTAGTGTCGGCCATTTTGTGATTCTTGAAAACCAGTGTTTTAAAACGTGAAGGGAAAAAGTTTAATTTTCAACGTATTAAACTGTTTCACGAGGGTGGTAAATAGGCTACGCATATTTGCGGTACGTATACGAATTTGGTTTCCAGTCATATGAAGATGTGAGTGTATTTTGAAGCTTTCTTTCCTATTTTCTCCTTTTTATCTTTTATTTATTGATTTTTTTTTGTAGTTTGTATTCTTTTTTTTTGTTTGTGGCAAATTTACTCGAGGTGGCGTTTTTGTTTTGATGGTAATGTTGTGAGCGGGGTTTTTTTGTTGCGAGTCACACCCTGAGAGAGAGAGAGAGAGAGAGAGAGAGAGAGAGAGAGAGAGAGAGAGAGATACGAGGGTTGGTGTGTGTGAGTCTGGTGTTGCGGGTTCTTTTTCTATCCCCTCCCTATTTTTTGTTGTTGTTGTTGCTCTCGTGGGATGATATACTGGGCGCGGGGCACGTTTGCTTTTTGTTATCCATTATTGGGGGAAAATTTGTATTAATTTTTCTGGATTGGGTTTTGTGTATATAAATACATTGATGTTATTGAGATCAGGGAATCTTATAAAACAAAAGAGCTTTCGGAAAGAGAGAAAGATGGTGGATACTAAGTGTACCACAACGCTGCTACATCACGTAACGAACGTGAGTGCGGGCGTGAGTCCTTTCAGAGGGATGGTAGATGGCGTTCTATCACAACCTGTACAAATTTTCATTGAAGCGGTGAATAATTATTTAGCTGGAAAAAATATAACAGATGGTATAGAGGCATTCAGAGAGGCGAAAGCTTTGCTAGATTTGAATAGAGGAGATCTCTCCCACCGTTGCAGGAGTTTCCAATTTACAAAATGTCGTACTTGGACGGATTTGCAAGCATTTTTGAAAACAGCTTATGGCTCAAAGGAACACGGAGATATGGTGAGGGACCTTCGGGGTCTTTATAAACTACAGAAGGGCACTAATAGCCTCGTAGAACATAGTTCAAAACTTTTTGATGCAGTGGCGGATTGGGTAGGAAAATTGAAAACATCTAAATGGGTTACAGGGAGTAATGTCTCTATTGAGAACATTCATACACTGATCTATTTTTCCCTGCTCTTGCACGATGTACCGGACGCGATAGTGAATAGCTTTGATGAAAAGATTGAACTTACTTCAGATGAAGAATTACTTTATGCCCAAATTGAGAAACATACATCTAAATGTCCCACTGTAGATAGTACAATTTTTAATGGGACAGGCCCGAGGGATAGAATGCAAAGAGACACAAAATTTTCTCCTCCCCGTCTGTGTGCAAAAGTTGAATATAACAAAAGATCGATCGATCAAAAGCAACAGCAGTTGCGCTGTTTCAACTGCAATAAACCAGGGCATCCAAAGAAATTGTGAAGGGTTAAATATTGTGGAATGTGTAAGAGTACCAATCATTTTTGGCAATCTTGTCCATCTCAGATACGGAGAGATGCGAGGCCTACACCTCAAGGTTCTGGTAATTATAATGTGAGAACATCCCAGGCAGGTCAAACCAGAGGGCAAAGGGATCGGCAAAATTTTTGGGAGCCCGATCAACAAAAAGGGTACAGGTGATTGGTACTTGCCATTGTGGTCTTGTGGGGGACGCCCCAGAGCCCAGGCCTATAGTCTATGGAACAGTAGGGGATGTGGATATCCCGATACTTATAGATTCGGGTGCATCTATAAATTTAATGGACTATAATTTGTATCAATCCATTTTTTCCAATTACCCTTTGCAACCCTCAACGGAGATGGTGTGTGATGTGCAAGCCCATAGATTAAATACCCTGGGTGGTGTTCAAATACAGTTTACTCTCGGTGACAGTACTAACAGAACCATTTTTGGTAATGAAAGGAATTGCGTTGGGCAACAGACTTTTGCTGGGTCATCCTACTTGTAGAAGACACAAGATTTCGATCCATGCGGGTGTTAATGGGATAACAGTCGGGATACCTGGTGTTTTTCTGCCTTATGAGGACGTGATTAGAATGGAGGACATGAAGGTTATTGAAAAAGGAGATGTGCTCGGTGATATTTATGGTGGTGATATGAGTGTTATGGAGAAAGGTAATATTAAAACCCATGTTGCTGATATGGGAAATGATTACAGGGGTTCTATCAGAGTTCACGGTGATAACAATGGTGGTGATGATACTTTGGATGATGATGTTGATACTAATATTGATGTTATTTCTGATACTAACAATGCTGGTGATGATACTGAGGGTGGTAATGTGTATGAGGTGGTGGACAGGGGAGGTACTAACCACAAATATAGAGGTGTTTTATCCGAAGATATTACGTTACTACCTGGTTCGAAGACTATGGTAAAAGTTAAATTGTAGGAAATGAGAAAACCCACAGATATGTGTGTTATTGAAAATAGTGAGAAGCCTTGAGGGGTTGTTAGCACGGCATCAGTGAACAGTGTATCCAAGCATAGGTTTACTTGGTTAGAATTACTAAACTGTAATGATACAGTTAGGAGATACCAGAAGAATACATATATATTGGATTTCCAAGATTGGAGTTGTGATAGTGGTTCAGTGGCTATCGTAGAGGGGAAACCTGAGTTTTCGGAGGCAGAAATGCAATCAAGGAAACGAATATTTAGAAAACATTTAGCTAATGTGGATTATAGCAAACACGTTGAAGTAATAAGCGAGCTCTTGGCAGAATTTGGGGATACGGTAACCTTGCAAGGTGATAAATTGGGGTTGACTAATGTGTTAGAGCATAAGGTAAATTTGGAGAGTGGCACAAACCTATTTATATTCCTCCATATCGCATACCTTTAAAAATCAGAGAACGGGTAGAGAAAGAGGTTAATAGATGGGTAGAAGAAGGAATCATTAGACCTAGCGTGTCGCCTTACAACTTTCCCTTGTTAGCGGTGCCTAAGAAAGACAGTTCTGTCCGTGTATGCATCGATTTTAGACGATTAAATGAAAAGACGATCCCTGACCGCTACCCAGTCATGTGCATACCAGATCTTTTTGTTGAAATTGGGGGACATGATATTTATAGCTCAATTGATTTGGAGCAGGGTTTTTTACAGGTCCTTCTTAGTGAAAGTAGCAAGGAATATACCACTTTTTCAGTGCCCAAGGGATACTATGAATTTACTCGAATGCCTTTCAGTTTATTGGGCAGTCCAATGACCTTTACCAGGTTGGTGAACACAGTTTTGCACGGGTTATTGGGCAAAAATGTTTTTGTGTATATGGATGACATCCTAGTCGCAACAGACACGATCGCACAACACCTGGAAGTACTTACAGAAGTACTTAGGAGGCTTAGATTAGCGGGGTTGAAAATTAAGCTAGCCAAGTGTTCGTTCTTGAAAACGCAGATCATATATCTAGGCCACGTCATATCTAAGGAAGGGATTAGAGTAAATGACGATAAAGTCAAAGCAATAGAGAATTTTTGCACCCCCAGATCAAAGAAAGAGATTAAGTCATTCCTGGGTATCGCCGGTTTCTTTAGGAGGTTTGTGAAAGGGTTCTCTAATACAGCAGCTCCCCTAACTGATGTATTAAGGGAAGACGTTCAATTTCAATGGAAGAAACCCCAAGCAGAGAGTTTTCAAAAGCTCAAGGACGGGCTAATGAATCCCCCTGTTTTGAAGTTTCCAGATTTTAGCGAACCTTTTACATTAGTGACTGATGCAAGCCAGGAAGGTATAGGTGCTTGCCTTATGCAAAAGTTCGATGGGAAATTCCATCCCATAGCATTTTATAGCAGGAATTTCAGGACAAAAGGGCAGCAACGAGAGATCCATGGCGACCATAGATAAAGAAGCCTTTGCAATAGTGTAGAGCTTAGTTCATTTTAAAATGTTACTGATGGGGAATAAAGTAGAAGTTCTTACAGACCACAAGCCATTATTAGATCTTTTTAATAAACCCAATTTGTTGCCCAAAAGAGCTCAATGGCTTTTAACTATCAGAAATTTTGATGCAAAGCTCAAATATATAGAGGGCAAATTTAACGTGGTTGTGGATGCTCTCAGTAGGAGTTTTCACGACATGGAAGGATTCTAAGTCGCACAAGTCACTAGCGAGGCCATACAATGGGATATACCTCTCATAGAGCAAAAGCAAGATGAAGACGAGATTCTAGCAGATGCAAAAGCATTTCTAAGAGGGGAATTAGTTAGGAAACGTTATAAGTTGCCTTTTTCGGGTTTGGAGTTAGAAGGTAATCTATTGGTTAGGAAAATTAAATATAAGTTGAGAACCAGTGAAAGTAAAGGAGGTACGACACAGATCATAATTCCGAAAGTCCTAATTTCAGTGGTTTTGGATATAGTTCATTGCAGGTTTGGTAGTCCACACTTGGGAATAGAAAAAACGTATGATGAGGTTTGTGCTAAATACATTTGGAAAAACATGGGGAAAGATGTGGAAAATTTTGTAAGGAATTGTACTGTGTGCAACGCATGTAAGCCTGCAAGGACAACTTTATGCAAATTGGGATCGTATCCTATACCAAGTAGACCTTTTCAGAGAATACATATGGATATCCTGAGGAATTTTTGTGAGTCTAGGTATGCGAACAAGTACTTGTTAGTGATAATAGATGAACTTACAAGGATAGTAGAAATTTTCCCACTTAGGCATAAAATGGCCAAAGAAGTAGCCATAGCATTTTTCAATGGTATCATTTGCAAATATGGCTCACACGAAGTTCTACTAACCGACAATGGTAGAGAATTTATAAACAAAACCTTGGAATGTTTAGCTGAAGTCATGGGGATACAGAAAGCAACAATTATTCCATACAGACCCAAGGCTAATGGGTTGTGCAAATGAGCAAACAGGAAAGTGCTCGAGGCTCTCAGGAAAACTGTAGGTGGTAATGATAAGAATTGGGATAGATACCTTAATGTTGTTAAACATAGTATTAACACTATGGTTAGTGATTCCATTAAAATGTCCCCATTTGAGGCTTTGTTTGGTTGTCCAGCACGAGGCACATTTGATTTGCTAACTATACCTCATTATGGGGAGGATACGATCGAGGCGTTGGTATCCACAGCGAGAGAGAGACATGCTTGTCTCAGCCGTAACCTTGAATCCATAACCAGAGATATGGTACAGAAGAGTAATAGTAAAACATATGATCCCAAAATCAATGTCAGAGGGAAGGTATTTTTAAAACTTATCATGAGAAATGAACTAAATTACAAATTAGGCCCGAAGTTTGAAGGTCCTTTCAAAGTCATTGACGAGAAAATTGGAAACAGATTTGTAGTCTTAGAGGAAAAACCAGGTCGGTCGAGGTTACCACATATCTCGAAATTGAAAAGAATTGGTTGTGGTGATTAATATATTGTCACGCAATTGCATTTTTTTTCTTTTTTTCTTGATGTCTGTTTTTTTTTGCAATTTGGTAGCGGAATGCTTTTACGTTTTTTTTCTCTTTTATTTCCTTCTACTTTTTTTTTCTTATTATGCGAAAATCTGAAGCGTTTTGGCGTAAGATTTCGGGGTTAATATTTTACGTGGGAAGTTGTTGAAATACGGCAAATTTTTGTTTTAGCTGAGAAACGGGATGATAAACATGTGAATACTCCTGTGTGTATGATATTTGGGGCTGAATTTTTGTGGTTTCACAAGCCGAATAGGTGACATTGGGGTTTTATATAATTCGGGTAATGTCGTGGGGAGTTATGATTTAGGAGAGTTATGTCTTTGAGACAATTTTTTAGCACCTTAGTCATATCCTGGAGATCATTTTGTGAAATGTGCTGGTGTGGTTTCAGTATAGAACATTTTTTTGAGAATCATGAGTTTCCGAAGTTTTGAGTCTGACTATGCTGCAGTTCGAAGCACCTGAGGTGTTCACAGGTGGATTTTTTGCTAATGATGCTGTAATGAATCCGGTTGCAGATTTTTCCCTTTGGAGTTGATTACTCGGAGATTTGCACTATTCTCATAGATGTTGGTTATAGCATTCCATGGAAATGTATCATGTCAGGGGATTCTTTTCCGGTCGTTTCTGGTCGATGGGATTGCTGCCGTAACAAATTCTGTAACGGTACACTTTCCATTTTGGGAAAGACATTGAATTATATATGTTTCTTTTTCTCTTATGTGCGCTGTGTAATGGGGGAAAGTTCACTTATTATTGTTGTTATTATCTTATTTTTTTCTTTTTTTCTTTTCTTACGAGAGATGTTGTAATGGGGGTTAAGCTCTAAATAGCATTTCTATTTTAGATAGGAGATATAATTTGTCGGAGTATGTGAGTTAGATAGAAGGGGTGTTCGACATTAAATTTTATGGAGGTTAGTTATATAAACCATAAAAGGGGTTTTTGTTGTTAGACATTATGGGTTCTCTTTTGATAGTGTGTTTGTCAGATATGGGATTATTTGTGAGGATTCAGTGGGTAAAGATTATATTTTGTTTAGCGAGGAATTTTTAATATTTGACTAGTAGATTGAGTATATTAATTAATGACGGATATGTGGGGTAAAGCAAGACTTTAGTTATTTTATGACCATGTAGACCTTTTAAATACGGACACACAATGACTTTAGAGAATTCCCAACTTTACATGATGGTGGCGATGGAAACGACTTCGTTCTACAGTACCAGAGGTCGAATCAAGTCTACACATGAATGGCGTTTCTATGGACTGCCTTTGCAAAGGATGAGATGTCTTCGATATATTGTCTCAGGATATGTTCTGGGATAAATTAGAAGTCTACAATCTTCGATGAGGCTGGTGCGAGTAGCACTTGCATGAAAGTCACGGGATATTTCCTTGACAACGGGGTGGTGACCATGTTTCCTTCAGTAGGAAACGTCGAATCTACAGTTTCGTGACGAGAGGGTGTTGGATACACTCACGAGGGTCGCATACACTGAATATTGGCGCGTGCTGAGTTGTTTCGAGTTGGTTTACGCACTCGACCTGCATCTACAACTATTCGTCGAGTTCTGCTTATGTTAGTGACGAGGATGAGCCTTTCATTAGTGAGCGTTACACAATACCGATATTAATGATCATGTTAGGTGCTATACTGATCACAATTTGTGCGCTAGGAGTTTTAAACTTTTGTGCATTCGGCGAAGCACAAGGGCTCCAGCAACGGAGGTAGCCCTAAGTCATGTGGTAAATTGATACATTGTGCATTAGTTGCTGATGTGGTGTGCGACAGGAGTGCACAAAGGACATAGGTGGCCAAACCATCTTACAAGTGTGTAATGTTAGTGAATTACATATCATGTCTTGCTTGGAGACAGATTGAGCTGTAGGGGCAGCCTTCTTGAAATGAAGGAATCTGATACGTAAGCATTTTATTCTGGAGACTGCTCGTCCTGTTGTCAAGGCAGTTTTGGGGTGTGTCAAGTATGTTCATTCGTTTGTATGGATGTTACAGGTCTAATCGACCATGGAACTTGCGAGAGGCACATTCCTTTTGTGAGAAGAAAGAGGTCATTTGGCACACGCCAGGTGTCGGGAGAAAAACCTGTTACGGCCTCTGAGAGAGGTCCGCTTTAGGTTCGATATGAAATAAATAAAATAAATATTTCAACACCAACAGTTGAAACTGGGGATACGAATATAGAAAGAAATGCTAACACAACAAAGGTTTATTTACAAGCTTACTAACAAAGGTAAATGCAGAATGGTATCTCCTATTTACAGAAACAGTGAGGCAATTCAAATACTTGCTAGTCAATTTGGCAATTCGAAGGGATGGCTTCTCAAAAGGAAAACGGTGATTGCAGACGTCCTCTTGACTCCGAATTGCAGAAACTAGTCTACTTGAAAGGCAGGCACTCCCCAAAACCTCTAGCAGGACCTTTTCTTCTCTGAAGTCTGCTCGACGTCGAGATAACACAAGATAATTCGTCCACTCCTGAAGACGACTAGACCAGTATCCAACCAACTCTCGAGCAACTTTTTTTCTGATCCTTCGTCGGTTCCCTTTCTCTTATCTCTCTCGGATGATCTCTGCTGCTGCTGATCTCTCACTGATAATCTGATCTACGGCTCTTACTGAGGATATCTCTCTGTGACTAACTGGTGTCTCTCTTTTACGATCTCTGCTTTCTCCTGCTACGACCGTCATATTTATACGGCACTCTGGGGGCGGAGCCTACGGCGAACTTCACAGACTCGCGAGATTTCCGGAAGTTCTTAGATGAATCTAGACGAGGTATTGCATCAGAAAACGCGGCGTTTCTCACGTCCCGACGAGTTCCACAACACTCCTGCCGATTCTAGAACCATCATGATAACAGGCACCTCAAACACAATGCGCTAACGTCTCCTTGCTGCCGAACTTCTCGAAAATGAGTTCTCCTTTCCTTTATCGTTCTTTGCTAGGAAGCAATTACCATCACAAAACCCCATCTTTAAGATGGATCCTATTCCATGATATTACAGACGGGATTCTCTATCCTGACTGATACAATGAAACGATTGACATTCTGGGTCTGGGATTGAATTCATAGCCAGGAGGTACTTTGGGTAATAAAATAGTATATTTTTGTATTTACGTGATCTTAATAGCCCAATGACATGTTTGCAGACAGAGGGCACCATTGACAACAGGTAATGGTTTCCAATTTGTGTAGTTTTGATAAAAGGGTGTAAGATATATATAATATATATATATATATATATATATATATATATATATATATATATATATATATATATATATATATAATATATATGTGTGTGTGTATATATATACAAATATTTATTTATTATTTGTTATTTATATATATGTGTGTGTGTCTATAGCTTATGTGTGTGTGTGTGGTGTGTGTGTGTGTGTTGTGAGAGAGAGAGAGAGAGAGAGAGAGAGAGAGAGAGAGAGAGAGAGAGAGAGTTAAGTTTAAACAACCGTAATATTACTGGAAGGAGAAGACCCAAGTAGGGAATATGAACACAGTGATATATGCAGACTTGAACAGACTTAGAAAAAAAAATTATTTAAGAAAAGGGTAATCGAGTTACAAGAAACGCAATAAAGAGGAAACCTGAGAAGAAGGAACGCCAGGAAAGAAAAGCATCCAAGGTCCAATTCTGGCGAGAAGGGAAAGTTCGGACGGGAAAGGCATTAGTACTTCCAAGGAGGGAGGGGGTTAGTGGCTGATAAGTCCTTTAAGAAAGGAAGTTAACGAACTTTTTCCCGGCCTTGGACAGGGACTGTGTAGTATAGTATTCCGAAGAATATCGTATTTCTGTTTACCTGGCTATAATTGGTTCGGCTCGTGAGGGGAAAATCTGTTAGTTTCTTTCTGTCTGTCTGTCTGTCTGTCTGTCTCTCTCTCTCTCTCCATATATATATATATATATATATATATATATATATATATATATATATATATATATATATATATATATATATATTATATATATATATATATATATATATATATATATATATATATATATATATATATATATATAGTACGTATACGTATATAACATACACGAGTATAAGACAGCTAGCGTAAATTATCTGGATTATAAAAGAAAATTAGTTTTTCATTGGGTAACTGTCAACCTTTCCCTTGCAAGTTGCCACGAAGCTTAAGTTATTACACTGACTGACCCTTGAGACTTCGTGATCTGGAAGGTTTAAAGAAAGTCAGTTAGCATGTAAAATCACTTACACTCCATTAAACTTATTTTTTTTTAAAGAAAAAACTCGTGATTCTTATTAATTAGCGGTTGTCTGAAGATTACCATTATCATGGCTTAAATTTGTGTATTACGGATACGTCAGAGTTTTAAATACTCATAATATGAACACCAAACAATGCTGTCATGTCTATTCTTGTTTCCAGAGAATGAGGAACATGAAAGCTTCTGGTTCACAAAATGGTGTAAATAAAGACTAATGATATAACAACAGACGGCTCCTTTATGTACTAGATGGCTTGGCCTTGTTGCATTCTCTCTCCCTGCAAGTTTTGGATAGGTTTGTCAGATTCCACATTTCTTATTACTTTAAGAAGTGGAGCCTCTACCTTCTCCCTTAATTGTTAGCTATACCTCGTTTTTTGCTTAACGGTCTTTTCTTAAGGACAAGGCTACGTCAGAGAGCCCAGTTTGTAGTCTATTCGTCTTTCGAGTATAAATAAAATAAATGGACATATTACTGCGGCACAGATAGCATATTTTAAATGAAGTTTGCGACTAACAAAATAATCTAAAAAGAGAATATACGACTGGAGCTTATGTTACATTCATCTCTAGGAATTTTTATAATATTAACTACTTTCTGGTCCACTGGTATAGTGGTTAGTGTCGTGGAATGCTACTCAGGCATCGCGGGTTCGCGTCTCCCTCAGGGCGATAAAAACTCACTGGCTCTGTGTCTTGATCAGTTACTGCTGCAGTGTCGGTTCAGCGGTGGGAGGTTGAAACCAACATTCTTTGGAAGCTTGAATCTCAATTCAGTGGCCCCTGAGTGCTTCTTCTATGGGAGTTGGTATCATCTACTGAAATATAATAATAATCAAAGAAAACTCATAATCGCACGAGTCAATTATAGTCAGATTGACAAGGTGGACTGTGCAGGTCATCGAAAGCTTTCTGCTGTCTATATTTTAAATATCAAAATCAAACAGGCATACTACTGTGGATTTATTTTCCCAATATTATATAATAATAATATTTCAATACTGGATCATGTATGTCTCTTTTTGTCCACTTTCTCAAGATCCGAGTTTCAAAGAACCCCTTGAAAAACCTTGTAAGTTAAGGCAAATGAAGTGATGTTGTTATCAAGTATTCGAGTTGAGCATTAGCCCTGAAATCGTCCTTCCAAGCTCATAGTGGAGCATTTTAGTTGGAATAAATGATACAGATTTGTTACTCATCAGATTAACAATCCAACATACATGAAATCATAAAAAAACGACAGAAATTCTCTCTCTCTCTCTCTCTCTCTCTCTCTTCTCCACTCTGCTTCTCTCTCTCTCTCTCTCTCTCATTATCTGGTGGAATGGATATTTGAATATCAAAATGAAGCGTTATAATTCATTTACCCGAATCCTTAACAGTCTCTGAGGAATGCTCGTTAACTAATGGCTGTATCTGGGCGTTATCAGATTTTCCGGTGATTTCACATCCTGGATATTAGAGCGAGTAATATCTTCCATCAGCAGGTAATGTATTTCGCAGGGACGTACATAGCTACTATGAATGAAGAAGAGAGTTCAATGCAGAATGCTGTCAATAATCTCTTCCTTACTTATGGTAATTCATTAACTTCTTTTTTTTCGTCTTCCTTTAACAATTTAATGCACTTATTCGTTGCAGAAGCATTCGTAAGACAAATAATTGCATAATCAGAAATTATGAAATTATTATTTCATAATTCCAGATATATAAACGTAACTTCACATATCCAAATTGCGCATGCGCAGTCTATATATATATACCTATATATCTATATATACACACATGTACACGTGTTCTAAAGATAGTTTTCTTTTCGCCTTATACATAAGGAAATAGTTAGGAGAGTTCCGTATTTACTCTTGACTCTTAATATCTTCAAGGAAACATGCTTGAAGAATTATAATTTTGTTTCGTTTCTTTTCAAATTGCATGGTGAGTATCTAATTTGTCAATGGTTGACAAGAGAAATTAATAAATAATAAATTAAATAATCAGGGAAGAATAAATAAATGAGTATGTCAGACTCTGTTAATTTTGAGTTTATAGGTTTTATCATTGTGAAAACATTGACAAGAACTTGCTCATTTCATGGAAGTACTCAACCATTTTATTCCTTGACATTTTTCACGTATCCAGAGAGAGAGAGACAGAGACAAAGGGACAGAGATAATATACCTTTAGTGTAAGATAATGTAAGATTATGTGTTGTTCACCTGCACTTATTGTTTTCACAATGAGATTACAACTATGTCAAACAGAACAACAAAATTTTGTTTATATACAGGTATTCCCTGTTAGCAGTGTGAAAATATCTCTATAATTACATACATGAAATAATCAGACAGAATATTTTCTACATCTAGTGATCGTGTAGTTCTGCAGCGGAATTATTCCAAGGCTAAAAGTGATGTGGACAAGAAAGACTAAATTGCTTTATTCAAAATAATTCAGGAAATCTTGAAAGGTACTTCAGCTGAAAACAAAATAGATATTTTCCCTTCAAACTGAAAAATGTTCAAGTTGTTATTGAATCATTCACTCCAAATTCATTTTCGGAACAAGAGGAAAGAATTCTTACGAAAGGTCAAGAGGAAACGTAGGAGGTTCGTCATTTCGTCTAATCCTCAAGTAATGATATTCGATGTCTTTATTTACTTATTTATCTCATCAGTCCCCTTTTCAGAATTCCTCATGTCTTGATGGAGACTGTTATGCCTTCAATCCTGTGAAATGGTATTTTCTCCAAATATGCTATAATATTCATCGAATTCTCGTAACATATTTTCTGTAGCAAATACATTCGATTGAATCGTATATTTCTTGTACCTAACTTCTGCTAATAACAAAAAGTAAAGATTGCTAAAAGAATCTTGCTCCCCTGTAAATGAGATTCATTAAATAGTTCTCTAGTTTTGTTCTTGATAACTACCTTACTAAAAACGACGCCTTCCTTCTTTCCAGTAAAATAAAACTGATAATATTTAATTTATTTTTCACAAACGTCCCTAGTATTCAAAGAGATCGTTGGATGTTATGTTAACCTTCTTTTGATAAATATACCACGATAATAAAAAACGCAAGACCATCATTAAGGCTACACGTGTAAGTATTCTGAGAAATGTCAGTGTTTCATCGCGTTATAATGTTTGTTTTTCCTGAAATGCTCATGCACGTACGTTTTACTTAGATTAAGAGGATTTAATTTTTTCTCTCTCCACACACAACACACACACACACACACACACACACACACACACACACACACATATATATATATATATATATATATATATATATATATATATATATATATATATATATATATATATATATATATATATATATATATATATATATATATATATATATATAATTGTGTGCGTGTATGTGTGTGCATTCATTCTGAAGTTTTTAATGAAGTAGCATTTAATTTTTTTTCTTTCCCTCTCTTTGAATCCATGGAGGAAGAGAAAGCAGACCTTCCTTTAAATGAATATTTGTCAGCAGAGCAAAGAGTGAGACCTGAGAATGATAACGATGTAATAATGCACTTTTGATATCCCGGCATCTCGAGAGGGAGAGCGCGAATTCGCTCTTTGTTCTCGGGATCGTGTGATGAAAAAATATATCTGTGATGATTCTTGGTGGAAGAAATGTGAGGTCATTTGCCAGAGATTTCCCGCAAGAAATTCCGGAAATATTTCAGAGTTTTTGCACAACTTGAAAGTTTGTGTTTATTTAATTTTTACTAATTCGAAATGTTTCGAAATAATTTTGGATAACTCTGTTCTTCCCATTGCATGCATATTTCGGAATTAATTATATTGTTTGCACATGAATTCTGAGATAACTTCGAAGATATGAATAAGACCTGGAAAGCTATCCGTTTATATCATTTTGCTAAGCTGCATGCCTTTTCACCTTCTGTCGTCATATTGGCGACACACTAAACTTAACTAACTACCGGATTTATAATTCAGCCAATTCCCAAGAAACGATCCCATCCCAAGTCGTCCACACCGTTCCGCTGGTAGTAATTTGCAAGGATATGCCAAAAGTAACAACCTCAAGTGGCAGTACAGTATGATTTAATAATATTAAAGGCAAGAAATACCATAGATACATTTGCACTTCAAAATTGTTTAGCCCAATTTTGCTTTACTTCGTCACCCGCGTTGTCGTTTTCATCTGAAAACTCTCTTTCAAAGTTAGGCAGAAACTATTCCTATCCAATTTCGCAGCAAAGCGATTTCTCGGCCGAGAAAAGGTAATCCACGATGACTATTTCCTTTATTTCGACTTCAAGTGACGTTCTCGTTCTTCAAGCTTTTTTTTTTAAGTAGAAAGGGAAAGCTTGAAAATGTTCGTCTTCGTTCAGGGATGACTGAGAACCATAATTTACCATACCACGTTCCATCGTTACATCATCACTTTCTACCACTGACTTTCTTGAGAAATTCGCGCGGTGTATGAAGTATTCTTTCCTGATTTAGGACCGTGTGAGAACTTACATCACTTCCATTAATGTCGTTTTCAGCGAGGACAATTTTTTGGAGGCTTGATAAAAGTTAGTCCGCCTCAATGCATTAATGATTCTGTGGTTCCACTGGACACTTCAGAGGGAGATAAATATGTGCTTGTGGCTTGACTCTGGTTTAAGAGGATTTTTTCATTATTCTCTCTTTTGAAGGTATTTCCGTCTTAATAATTTTGTCTCGCTCCATTTTCTTCTGTACAGACTATTTTATCCCTTGCCTCTTAATACTGTTTGTATTTTTCTTTACACCTTCCTTTTTGTGTAATCTCTCTCTCTCTCTCTCTCTCTCTCTCTCTCTCTCTCTCTCTCTCTTGAATAATTTTTTTAATTACATGTCCCGCTGAACATTTACATAAACCATTCATAATATTTTCGGAGGTCAAACATAATAGTATTAATCCAGCGTCGTATTAACGTACTCATTTATACGAATCCGTTGTAGCCTCCACGTGCATGTAACGACAATCCCACGGTTACATAAATGGGCATACATCAT
>NC_087210.1:16632923-16645423 GCF_015104395.2 Macrobrachium nipponense | reverse complement strand
GAGAGAGAGAGAGAGATTGCATCCCTAAAGGACGAGGTCGGATGACGAGCGATATATGAAAACTTTGAGAACTCATAAATGGCAGAGTTAATTTAAGCAAAAATTCCCCAGGCGGCCACACTAACTACTTTGGTTAAAAAAGTTGGCATGGCCGGAGGTTTGCAAAGAGACGCTCGGGAAAGTTGTGGATTTTTGGCTCAGGTTTGGCCGGGTTCACTGGTTAAGGTGTGATTTAGAATTTTTGACACCCCCCCCCCCCCCCCCACACACACACCCCAGTCTAAAATTCGTACTCCTTCAGGCTTTCCTTAAGAATTTACCATATGAGAAGAGATTGTTATACGGTGACAAAATAAAATAGTGCAATTTACTTAGGATTTATTACTTGCATTAGGATTTGATGTAAAAACAGCTTTCCTATTATTTCTTTCAAGAATCTAGATGTAACTGATTAGGGGCTGGGCACCAGAAATTGTCTGTTACGACTGATACCCACAATTTTTAGCTCGCTCTGCACTTTGTAACGTAGTTTCTTAGTTTCTTTAGGAATAACTTTAATAAAGAAAATATTCTTTATGTATGGAGAGGGCCTGTATGTACGCCTAGAATGCGAAGGAAAATATTATATAGCAATTTTTCATGCATTTAAGCTGGCTATTTCTTATCCTTTTCTGTAACACCTTTTAGCGAATGAAAAAAAAAAAAAAAAAAAAAAAGCGTGGGGTGGGGGTGGGGGGGGGTTTTAAATTTTAAATGCAAAATGTGTCCGCGTTTATGTGTAAAAGTATACTGACGGCAAAACAAAGTGAACTATATAGTTATTTGCGCCATGTACTCAAATGACAACATAAGTGAAAATGCTGAGCAATGCACTCATTTCACGACTTTCAAGTCACAAGTAAGTTATTTTATGAAGTAATAGAATTATCTTTCTAGTATGAAATGCTTTTAAAAAAATTTGCTGATTTGCACCAGTGGTGACAAGAAGTTTTCTTAGTTTCATACGAATATCAGGTCAAGACGGGAGTAGTTTGACGTAACCGTCTATGCACCATTTGACTTTCAAACGTGTTACAGGAATGGGATAAGAAATAACTAGCTTAAGAGAATGATTTTTTTTTTTATTCATCCCTCTTTCTAGGTATATATGCAGGCACTCGATGCACATAAAAGTATATTTTTGTTAAAACTCTATGTCGAGTAGAAGTAAATTCGGTGTTCTATCGCTCGTGTTTTTCGAATTCTCACTTATGTCCTGGGGTTGGGTGCTGACAAGGCGTCATTCTCTTCATGGCCTTCACAAAGAGGCATATCACAGCCAGTTCAAGAATGAAGTCAAGGTCACGAAGAGAATAATTGACAGCTACGACACCTACAAATCTGGACGAGAATATTCCTAACGTGTCTACTGCTACTAGAACTTAGTCAGAACCCTTGTAATGCAAAATAAATTTGCTTAATAACTGGAACTTGACTTATTTATTTTTATTCATTTATTTTAAATTCTCTTGCCAACGATTCACTGACCCTTATACTGTTTCATTGCACCACACAACAAATAGCTTAAAACTTATAGTCCATAAATAGGACAATAAGCTACCGTTCAGCCGGACAACCGTTTTATCATTTCATGAAATATTGAGTGGGAAGGTCAATAGTGAATTGCCAACCAACGCTACAGTCATATTTTTCGATCAAGTCTAATGATGGGTTTATATCCAGTTGTGGGGTAGTGCCGTCAGTGCACCTCATGCGTTGCACTGTAGACATACTTAAGGCTCTTTGCAGTGTCCTTTCGGCCGCTAGCTGCACCCTTTCATTTCTTCTGTTGTACCTCCATGCATATTCTCTTCTTTTTCTTCCAGCTGACTTTCCACCCTCACCAAACAATTATCTAGTAGTGCAACTGCAACGTTTTCCTCCCGTTGCGCCTTTAAAACCTTTTTACTCTCAATTTCCCTTCCAGCGCTGAGTGACCTCTTAGGTCCTAGAGCTTGGCCTATAGCCTAAATTTGACATGCATATATATATGCATACATACATATATTATATATATATATATATATATATATATATATATATATATATATATATATATATATAATCTGGATGTATGTATGCATGTATGTTTCTATGTATGTCAAATTTATCCATAGGCCAAGCTCTAGGACCTAAGAGGTCATTCAGCGCTGGAAGGGAAATTGAGTGTATGTGCGTGTATGTGTGTTTATGTGTGGATGGGGGGTGGGGGTATTGAGCTCGCATATTGGTGCATGTGGGTACTTATGAATACTTTTACTCTGTCATCCTAAATATCGTACAACCGTGAGAGCGACGAGGAAAACGTTTTCCTCCGCTGCCGGATGGATTCCGAGAGCCAGATGATAACATTTCCATCGCACCGCCGTGTTATGACTCGCCAAATGGCCAAAGACTTCCAGTTTTCTGCCTCATAATAAGTATGATGGCGCAGAGACGGGATGGACAAACTATCAGTTGAGGTCCTTCCAAAATATGTGCCTGTGCTAAAACTGGAAAGAAAGGTCTGGTCATGAAAATGAAAATGTATACAGAGAAAGGGCATTCATCGTTCAGTAGGTTCATCATTCCCTAGTAAAGTGTTTTTTTTTTTCTTAAAACGTTTCATTACAATGAATTTATCAAGTAAATTATGAGCAAACTCTCTCTCTCTCTCTCTCTCTCTCTCTCTCTCTCGCCTCTCTCTCTTCTCTCTCTCTCTAAAATTCTTCAAAAAATTCTTATGATGAAATTAATAGTAAAATGATTCTGTGCAATTACTACCATCGCTGCTGCTACTAATAGTGATAGTAATTTATCTAAATAATCATTATTAGAGAAATATTTATGCATTATTTAATAAAGAAGAAGTATCTTCACTATTTCCAAAACTTTTCCTGCGATTTCTACCTTTGCCAACACCGAATGAAGACGTCATTTTACACGATATACTTTTTTCCCAAGCTAATGTTTAAAAGGATCAATGAACTGAGACTCCTCTCACCACTGCTGCGAACTTGGCAAGATTTCACAAAGCCTAATACTTACTTACTTAAACTTGAATACTGGCAAGGAGGCACTGCTGCCTCTGCAGTCTTCACGACTTTGCCTTCCATTGAGAAGGCTTTGACTGTCCGTCCACACTTTTTCTCTCCGTCCTCAGATCTTAGAAACTACTGAGGTGAGAGGACTGCAAATGAGGACGTTGATCGTCCATTCCTCCAATCATAACCATACCAAATTGCAGCCCTCTAGCCTTAGGAATTTTTATTTTTTTAAAGGTTACAGTTAGTCATGATTAAAGTTAGCCATGATCGTCCATCTATAGGTACTAATAACACAGGCCACCACTGGGCCGTGACAGAAAGTTTCATGGACTGCGGCTTAGAGTTTCCTACAACATTATAGACTCTACAGAAAACTTGCCCATTTTTTTTTAGTTGATTTCAGTAGAAATTCATTTTTGGAGAATCAATTTCTACTGAATACCTTTTTTTTTTTTTTTTTGTATATACATAATTTCATTTCAGCAATAAAATTCACAGGCAAAAGATTCAATTAATGAGAAAGAGAGAGAGAAAGAGAGAGAGAGAGAGAGAGAGCACGAGCCATTTCATAAATCTGTATGGAAACTGAGTCTCATCATATCTCTGTTACTAATCCTAGAAAATTCATTTATTTTTAGCACTTGGCTGTTTCACTAATATTATTATGCTAATAATCAGAGCAGTGAAGACATGTTTTCGTTCGATTAACGGCCTTATCATATGACCTTTAGATATAAAAAAATCCCTAAGATATAATTATAGCATACGCCTAGTAGTTGTTCTCTTCACTCTAGAGTATTTTTAAACGTTTTAACTCTATGTTTGTTGAGTTGAAGATTCGCATTAGTTGTTCCCATTTTCCCTCTTGTTGACTCGTGGGAATGGGATGAAATTCCTTCACATCTTCGACGTTCAGTCTCCTTTAAGCATAATTCTCTTCCACAGCTACCGTGGTGTTTCCCTTCCTTATCTTGCTTCACTTAATTTATAATGTCTCCTCGGTTTTTCTGCTCCCCAAGCTCTGTATACGAAAAAGGTGAAAATTTTGCAATGAAGGCCTCAGCTTTCATATATAGGCGCTTTAAGATAAAGAAAATCACATCAAATCATTGGACCTGCAGTATCTATACTTCAGGATGGTTGGTGTGTCCAAAACAACTTTATCAGTTTTCTCATCTGAATTTGCAATTTCTCTGCTTTGAAAGCTGTCTATGAAGTTGGAAGTTCTTGAATACGAGAAATTCTGATTAGGTGCGTGATTTCCTCTTTTACTGTGGATATTTATTTCATCAATGGTTTTGGGTACTATTTTAATTCTAATGCCACTCGAATGCATGTGTTTACCAGAATCATTCGACTATTTTTTCAAATATACGTTCTCGTCTCTTCTTGTGCTTCATTCGTCTTCACTATCTGTATCTGTTTAGTATCTCCTTTTTGCGTTTTTTATAACTATCCATCCATAGCTATTGTATATTCGTTATTATGCCGAATGTCCCATATTTCCATCTCGTTACCCGTGTCCAATACTTTTTATAGCAGACTGATATACATTCCTATAATTGATCAAATTATAGGAGCTTTGTAATAAATCTAATTACAATAAACTATTTTCTTGAGTGCTTGCAATTTCTGTAGTTCGTAATATTCTTCGTCCTCATTTTTTTCTTTTTTTCTCTTCATTATCTAGTTTCCATTATTGTCATCTAGAGGTGTCAAACTGTATTCGTGGATGTCCCCCAATTACAAGATTTTTGCAAAATAAAAAATACATTACATTTCCCCTTGTTATCTTTTGTAATTTCTTTCTAAAATTCATGTTATATTTTCACAGTTCATTCGTTGTGTGGTTCGCTGTAACATACAGTGCACTTTATTTTATTTGAATCTTACATGCGGTAATCTACTACCTACTTATCTGATGTCTTTCAGAACTATTTCTTCCTATTAGGTGTTAAATCATGTTAAGTCTTCCTCGCCCAGTTCCAACAACTCTGCCTGATTCAATCTCTCTTTTACCATCCCTTTGCGCACACAATCCTTCTTGGGAATGATCGTGACAATTTTTACTAATTAATGGTTATTTGTGCCGCATTTATTTCAAACAAAAGAATCGTTTCTCTCTAATTTGAGCAACAAAAGAGACCATTTTAAGTTTTTTTCTCAAAGGATTACTCGCTGCCAATATTCTTTTCGCCAGATTTCGCTCTCATGTCGGTTTGTTGACGAACATACAAAAGTCCAAATTGTATGGGAAAGCGAACTATTGTACCACGTTTTGGGCTGAGCGGACGCCTCTGTATGCCGAAAAACACACTCATCATCGCCGAAAAATATAACCTCATTGGATTAATGTCTCCCGCTTCTGCTGCCAAAGCTGCCATTTATACAGAGATTACAATACATTCAAGGACAGTTGGTAGCGCCTAGGGTACCCTTCTCTGAGCTTTTGGCGAATAAGTTTCCACCGCTAATGTTGTACTTAATATTGTCAGGACGCCTCTTTTTCTTTTTAATGTCCATGGGGCTGCTTTGTTGTCGCTACTCATGTGAGTCTAGTGAATGATGAATCACTTTATTAGGTAACTATTGTTCTCTTCTGTGTAGCATTAAGAGAAAAGGATGGACAGAAATTCCTTCTGCCATTTTAATGAACATGGATGCATTAAGATGTGAACATGAGAAGAATTTCCGTCCTGGACGTAAATTGCGTTGTATGAAATTAAATTAAAGTTATGGACGAGAAAAAAAAAGTTTAACACACCTACCGTTATAAGTAAAGAATAGACTTAACTTTGTATAGCGACTGCCATCGAAGTCCTGACTAACTATTTTCGCTAAAACAAGTCGCGTGAAAGTAGTTCATATTTACTTGCTTTTCTGTCGGTTCGTTGTTACATCCTGGAAGCAGTTTTGTCGAATAACATGCATCCTGATTTGCTGTTTTGTTTTGCCTGTGGCACTAAAGTCAATGTTTTTGCCAAGATTTCTCATATGTGGTTTGGATTTCATCTAATAAATGGTTTGCTCCTTTTTTTTTTTTTTTTTTTTGAACCTTCGGTTTCATCATACTGAGTGCGTCCATACATACACAAAGACACACATACACATAGATAGATAGACAGACAGATAGATAAACATAGATTTATTTACGAAATTTTACACTTTATTTATGGATTGATAACTGATTAACCTGTTGTCTTCATTTATGGACAAATACTTCTTGTGAAACTTTGATGGAGATGAGAGACAGCCGGAACGCAACTCGCTACTTTGCTGATAACTACTGCATGGTCGTATTGTGAATTAAGGCTTCCCCCTCCAGCAGTATGGAAATCGCTACTCTGGATACAGACCGGTTGATCTGAGCTTCATATCAGACATTTTAGAATGTGATCTCATCTAATTCCACATATTCATCAATAAAAAAAGATCGTTAGTTTGATTTTCATTATTGCTCAAAGATGCGGTACTTGCATGGTATGAGTAGATAATATATATATATATATATATATATATATATATATATATATATATATATATAATATATATATATATATATAATATATATATTATATTTGTGTGTGCATATACATATACATACAGTATATATAACCTGAGTAGAATTTCATTCTGTCACTTACTCAAACCACGCAACTACCTCATCTTTGAGCAATAATGAAAATCAAAACTAACCGTCTTTTTTATATAATCTGTGAGGGATTAGATAAGATCACATTCGAAAATGTCTGATATGAAGCTTAGATCAACCGCCCTGTATCCTGAGTAGCGACTTCCACAAAAAGTATCTCTCCATAAATGAGGACAACAGGTTAATCAATTATCAATCCAAACAAGCACGAAGAATTCGAGAGGTTACGAGGGCATTGTGGCTATAACAATTATATATATTATGTATGCAGTATGCATGTATGTATGTATGTATATATATATATATATATATATATATATATATATATATATATATATATACATATATATATATATATATATATATATATATATATATATATATATATATATATATATATTATATATATATATATATATATGCGTGTGTGTTTGTGTTCCGTTCGTGGAATGCAACTGTAGGAATTAGATTACAGACATTACGCGCATCATATGACGTCTTTATGCATCATTGCTCATGTAAATGAACAAGTATAATGAATTTGTAATAATTTGATATACCAGTGTTAAACCAAACAAAAACTTCTTTCAGTTTTCTTCTGAAGATTGAAAAAGAAACCCACAAAATCACTTTGTAACTGGTTTACTTCTAAGTATTTACATTTAGTTTTTACTACACATTCGAGTACTTTCAGGCCCTATCTGTGGCCCATTTTCAAGAGATGTTTGGGATGTTAGCCTGGGTCAAGGCCCAGCAGTCTTCTGGAACTTCTCGTTGAGCTGTCATTTATGTGATGGCTGTTCTGGTTTCCTTGAGAGTTGCCAATCCCCTCTTGTCGCTCTGATATCCTGAGCTGATGGTCAATGGGATTAATCCTTGAGGTAAGGGTGTTTTCACCAAAAGTCTGTTGGGCAGGAAACCAATCTCCAGGTCAGCAGGGTCAATCTTAGCTTCTTTTAATATCAAAGCTCGGCTTAAGGGATCTTATGAGGTAAAACCTTTGTTTCCTTCTATTACTTTAATCTCTCTGATGAGTCCACTTTCTACTACCCTCCTGTGACTAATTTTGTTGCTTTTGTATATAAGCCTACTGTTTTTTAAATCCATCCTATGGTCATTTTCCCAACAATGCCTAGCTATAGCACTCCCCTGAGAGTTAAGTTGTACTGCCCTTCTATGTTCTTGGACTCTAGTCCTTATTCCCCTACCTGATTCCCCCACATATCTGTCTCCACAATTGATGCAATATATACTTAGGTATATTTTCAGAATCCCATATTAAACATTCAGTAGATTTCATAGACAAAGTTAAGAAAAAGAATATAAAGGGACACATGGTTAGTTTTGATGTAGTAGCATTATTCACCAATGTCCCCTTAGATAAAGTATTAGAATTCCTTCAGACTAAACATAATGAGGGTATTTTCAATCCAAACATCGAAATAAGCGTCTTCCTTGAGTTGATTAAATTGTGTGTCAGAGATACTTATTTCACGTTTGAGGGGCAAGTTTACAAACAGAAATATGGAGTAGCTATGGGGTCCTCATTATCACCTATACTCGCTAACATCTATATGGAATATTTCGTAACTAATCTAGTTCCTAATGTTAATGTCCCTAACTTAAAACTGCAAGGATGGTGGAGATATGTGGATGATATTTTTGCTATTCTGCAAGGTGATGAAAATTAAATAGAAACTTTTCTAGATGAACTCAATAAATTTGATAACAATATCCAGTTCACTTTAGAGAAAAGTAACAATAATAAACTGTCCTTTTTAGACATACTCAAAGAAAGAAAAGAAACAGGATATGAATTCAGCACATATAGAAAGCCCACACATACAAACTCATATATTCATTTCTTCTATTTTCACAGTCATGATATAAAAATAGGGGTTCTAACAGGTTTATTTCTTATGGCAATGAGAACGTGTGACCCTTGCTAGATAGAACAAGAAATAAATTACATCGGTAAAATGTTCGATGCATTAGCATACCCGGAATGGTTCAGAAAAAGGGCACTCAACAAAGCTAGAAACATTTTTTACAGAGGAAATGTAGAGAGTACATGGAATAAAGAAAACAAGAAAATAGTTGCCCTCCCTTTTATGCCTAAAATGAAAAAATATAAATTTGTATATACCTTTGATAATACCGTAAAAAAACAAAGTATGTAAAAAGAAATTGGAATGAGAAGACAATAATACAGATGATGTAGCGGGGGTATACATACTCAATTGCAACAATTGTGGAGACAGATATGTGGGGGAATCAGGTAGGGGATTAAGGACTAGAGTCCAAGAACATAGGGCAGAACAACTTAACTCTCAGGGGAGTGCTATAGCTAGGCATTGTTGGGAAAATGACCATAGGATGGATTTCGAAAACAGTAGGCTTATATACAAAAGCAACAAAATTAGTCGCAGGAGGGTAGTAGAAGGTGCACTCATCAGAGAGATTAAAGTAATAGAAGGAAACAAAGGTTTTACCTCAGAAGATCCCTTAAGCCGAGCTTTGATATTAAAAGAAGCTAAGATTGACCCTGCTGACCTGGAGATTAGGTTTCCTGCCCAACAGACTTTTGGTGAAAACACCCTTACCTCAAGGATTAATCCCATTGACCATCAGCTCAGGATATCAGAGCGACAAGAGGGGATTGGGAACTCTCAAGGAAACCAGAACATCCATCACAAAAATGACAGCTCAACGAGAAGAAGTTCCCGAAGACTGCAGGGCCTTGACCCAGGCTAACATCCCAAACATCTCTTGAAAATGGGCCACAGATAGGGCCTGAAAATACCCGAATGTGTAGTAAAAACTAAATGTAATTACTTAGAAGTAAACCAGTTACAAAGTGATTTTGTGGGTTTCTTTTTCAAAATACCAATGTTATTCATGGCAAAAAATTCTAGCTTACATTTTAATATTTAAAAACAAAAAATCGAAGGCCATATCAGCTACGGTCAGAAAATATCTGCGGCCTTTTCATTCATTTCAATTATATATTTCATAGCGCAGATTTCAAATCGGATCTGTCCAATCCCAGGTATTGATCCTGATAAAATAACTTTGGATTATCAATGGGAAAATCGCATTCGAAATCCTTTCGGATTATTTTGCCATTACTAAGGTTAGGGACATTCAAAAGGATCTCTGTTTTTCTGCTGAAATATTTGCACTGAAATGGTTTCAGCTCTGGCTATTGAAGCCTTACGCTTTTTCGTTTTATATTTTACTGCGTTCGTATATATGCTCCTCTAAATTACTGAGTTTTGTTTGGGGCGTTTTTTCAGAATTATACGTTCCTTTCTTCAGTGTATCCAAAAACTTATTATTAAAAATTTTTCTACCTATAAAGCCGTGATTCTGAAAAAGTTTAAGAGGAAACCGTTTATTTGTTTTCATTTGAGCAATGCATGAAAGGCCAGAAAATTGACTCACTGCTACCTACAAAAACCAAATAATATTTCGTTATAACTTCGCTTCCGTAATTCTTGGTCTGTTGATGTACATTCATAAGAACTGACTTGAGTGTGTGCTATTTGCATAAAAGAAGGTTTTGCGGTTTACGTGGTTATCTCCGATTTTCGTCTTCCTTTCGGTTCCAAAATTCGTGAAACAGCTATAATATATAGCTATCCTTCTTGGTGGAATATTTCCTGCTGCTCACAAATCAGCCACAATAAAATGAAGCTTATGAAGAATTATTTCCGGCCTTCACCGAATATTAACATTTTCTCAATACGTAGAATCCATTTTTCTCATTAAATTAGATGCAATGCTGACAATAGTAATAATGTCATTTACTTAATTTATTAAAATATGATCATAAATTTGTCACGTTTATTATACATATCTTTAATCTCTATATATTAGTCGATCGCGATTGTGTAATGCTTGCGACTAAACTTTAACAGCAATCATTACACAGTTACACTATACATATACTCTAAACACTGCTAAAGGACACAAGCCTCTAGAATGTTTAGTAATAAAAAAGAACTTGCTTATTGAGCATATATAATGAAGCGGAATAATGACATCATATTACAAGATACGTTTAATTCGTGGGTATTATGGGTATTATCTATGTTTTTTCCCTTTAATTCCGTGTCGCGATATGTAGGAATTCCGAAGTTGTTTTGCAATAATATTCTTCTTATAACAGACCACAAAGAGGTATTCCGAGGCTTTTGATTTTTTTATTTATAAAACTAGGATTTAATAGTTGTTTTTTTATTCAGTACGGAAGGTTACATCTTAACCATTGCTTTAAGGTAACCAATGTTACTTATAATAATTTTTGCCTGCAGAATATCGCGTCTTTCCTTTGGTTTTTAGTCTTAACATTGCTATATATTGATCTGCATTGATACCGTCAGTAAGACTGGCAAACGATTGTCGCACAAAAGATCAAATTTATATTTCTGACATCATGGTGGACTACGAATTCCATGTCACGGTGAAGGCAGCAACCAGACGAAATTCCGCCACAAGATATAATCAACTGTCTCTGAATGGTATTAAACTGGCGGTGAATTGAAGGCTGCTCCTTTGAAGCTTATCCTTAGCATAGCTGACGTTAGATATATCCTCTCATTAAAGTAAGGTAATGTGTTTATTTCAAGGAAGAGTTACTGGTTACTGGACTTACAATTAACATCTCTCTCTCTCTCTCTCTCTCTCTCTCTCTCTCTCTCTCTCTCTCTCTGAAATGATATCTGTAAAGACTGCCTGTGGCCCTTTGGAAACCGATTGTTCAGCGGATTATTTGTGACGTTAGTATTCAGTCCCGTCAAAGTATGGCTGCTCCTTCTTGCCTCAGTTTGTCGTGGAAATCTTGAGCTTTTTATCAACATTTCCTCACTTTTCCTCCTTATGCCTCATTTGAGATCCCTGAAGGTCTTGCCTTTGTATGTAAAGTTACCGGATAATTTTTCAAGGAAAATATACAGTTTCACAATGATATTAGTAATGATAATAATAATCCTACTGGTAACCGTAAGTAGTTGTAGCTATAGCAGTAGTAGTAGTGGCGGTGGTGTTGCTGTTGGTTTTGGCATTATGAATATATATATATATATATATATATATAATATATATATATATATATATATATATATATATATATATATATTTGTGTGTGTGTGTGTGTGAGTGTGCGGTATGTTTGGAGGGGGCCGGTTTTGGGGTGGGCTCGTGATGTTTTACTGGCATCCATGATTTGGTAACTTCTTTTGCCTATTGTGATTCCTTCAATTTTGCACTAAGCATTATTACAGCTTGCTTTCTGCTATCCAGAACAATCGAAGTTAAAATCTTTCAGTGCCATATTTCATTCTTATTGGAACATCATTAGCCGTAGATATGATTTTTTAACAAAACAAAAACCTATACAAAATATAAAAAAAAAAACAAAGACTTGTTCACAAACAGTAATCACACCCTGGCTCATCCGTTTCATTCGTGCGAGAATTTGAGAATTCCACGATTCCGCAGCGGGTTTTCACCACAACAGGCTACATTAATTTGATGTCCTATATCAAATACTCAACATTCTCCAGTTTTCCGCTGCAAAAACAAACGGGAATGTTTTTAGCAAAAAGGACGGTCATAACACAAGAGATGAGAATAATTTGAAAATGTTTCCTGATCATATTTCCCTACGACGAATAAATCGACCGAATGGGTTGCGTTTTTCTATGTCTAATAGAAGACTATTTCCTGTTTCTTGTCTTTTACGAACCTGTCAACGGTAGATATTATTAGTAGCGTTAGTT
>NC_087210.1:16631259-16632423 GCF_015104395.2 Macrobrachium nipponense | reverse complement strand
CTAATGAGTTAACGCTTGAATAAGCGTGATAACATTATAGAACTATGTTAGATTATTAGAGAAGCATACAATGATAAAAAGATGGTAAAGATAAGCAAAAAAAAACAAAGCAATACAAAACAAAAAACGAAGATACTTAGACGAGCAGGTAAAGACACGGGAAAGAACTGAAGACAGAATTCGGAAAGGTGCCATTGGGATGTACTGAAAGTTAGTCGAGTAATAATCTAAATAGAAAATATTTAGAAACATCTAAAATTTTACATCTCAAACACAAATATAGAAATTTTAACGTTTAATCTAATTATTTAGGGATATGTATGAACTACGTAGTCGTAACCACAAATCAATTTTAGAATTATTTAGTCAAGGAAATAGGAGAAACATTATGACGAGCATTTCGCTACCTTTTTAAATATGAACTCGAAAACGGTAAATAAATATATCAGAGTAACTAAACAACTAATAAGTGATTACACGGAACAACCGACGAGTGAAAATGATTTAATGAATCAATAAATGATTCTACAGGTTCAACAGAACAACTCGAAATAACTGGGAGACTGAGATATAAAGAAATTCGTTACTAATCTTGCCTTAACCAAACCAACGAATATATAGTCTTTCCGTTCGATAGCATTTTACCAAAGGCTTCTAACAAATATGAGTCTTAAGAAGGTAGATTAGAAATGAAAACTCGAAGGGATTGTTGTTAGGGTAGCTAATTATCATAATTTGCACACATTTATATGGAAAATGTCTGAAGCCCTGAATTGTTGAGCCAACTTTCACGGAAGAGAAAGCCCACGTCGAAAAAGAAACTAAATTGATAGGAAGTGACACTAAGATCTAAAAAGAAAAATAATTATCTTTTTATATCAACAATCTATCGAGTAGACAAACCCTATTACTTTACACCAGTAATAATGCAGAGTAGGAAAATAATTTCAAGATTTGAATAAATGGATCAGCCTATTTTTGGCACTGGATAGTTTGACAACATAGCACTTCGACAAGACGCCAATGCACCATGCTTTAAATGTTTAATTAACTAATAAAAAGATGTCACCTATATATTTAAATCAAATAACTTTTGGTGGCACGATCCCTAATAATATCCGTTATTCACAAAGTATCTTTCTCTTGAAGAGGTCCTCGTTTTGT
>NC_087210.1:16626259-16628759 GCF_015104395.2 Macrobrachium nipponense | reverse complement strand
GCTACACCTATCTTGATAGTATTGTCATGATAGCTAAAGTAGTGAATATATGAAAGTGAGAACGTTGGTTTTCTGCATATGGTAAATTTGTATTCTGTCCGTGTCTCTGATTATTAAAAACATCAAGAAAAGGAATTTTGTTGTCTGTTTCCCATTCAACTTTAAATTTGATGCTGGGCACTAATGCGTTAAAATTTGAGAGGAACATTAAAATTAAAACCTTACCCACTTATTATCCCAAAATGTTTAGTATGTCATCCCACGTAGCTCATCCACAGCATGGTTTTTGGGTTTTTATTGCATTTATTACTGTAGTTTCAAAAGTATTCCATGTACAGATTGGCTAAAATAGGACTTAAAGGACTACCCATACTACACCCGAATTTTTGCTTGTAGAATGATTCCCTGAATGAAATACGTTATTAGATGCACATAATTCAACTATCTTTATTATTTTGTCAAGTGCCAAAGGGAAATGATCTGAATAGGGGGATAATTTTTCCCTTAAAAACTGAAGAACGTCCTGTACTGGTACTTTTTGTGAATAGGGAGTCTAACGTCAAGGCTTAAAAGTTTTATGTTGTGAAGTGGATATGTGCTTCTCTGAATTTGTGACAAAAGTCTTCGAATGTTTGATGTGACTGGGTGAGGAAAAAAGTGCCTAAAAAGGAGAAAGGAGGCCAGCTAACCATTTAGAAATTTTTTTTTGTAATTGAAAGTCCGGCGCATGAAACGATGGGTCTGAATGGAAGATTGTCTTTGTGAGTTTTGGGAAGACCATAAAAGTAGGGTAATTTAGGGTTAATTACTTTAAATTTCTCTAATAGTTCAATATCTTTTTTTGTCATTGGCCAATTAATCTTACTTTCCGAAAAAATTCTGTGGGAACGTTCTGGAGGTGATTTTCGTCAGTTTTCGTAAGTATTTGTGTCGCTAAGGAGCTGGTTGATTTTGTCGAGGTAGAAGTCTTTGTCCATTATTACAATTCTTTTTGCCGTCTTTTGTCGTATCTACTTATTATAACATCTAACTTTTTTAGCGAGTGGATGGCTATCATGAATCGCGGGAACAGGATGTTTCTTATGAAGGTCAGTTAACAAAGCATTTAGTAACACTCCTTTTAAACATATCTCTTCACGGCTCTAGTTTTTATCAGATATGAATTTATCAAAAGCCACTATGAAGTCAGGGTTGTTTTTGCGGTCTGGCATAAGGGCAAAGGATAAGCCTAAATTTAAAAACTAAATGTTGATTTACAGTAAGGGGGGTGTTGGATAAGTTTAAAACTTTGTCTTGTTGTTCAAGATTATTCCATGCGCTATTATCTATTAGGTTATTTAACTTGCGTAAAAGTCTGTTGGAATGACAGCCGTGAAGAGATATGTTTAAAAAGGAGTGTTACTAAATGCTTTAACTGACCTTCATAAGAAATATCCTGTTCCCGCAGATTCATGATAGCCATCCACTCGCTAAAAAAGTTAGATGTTATATAAGTAGATCCGACAAAGACGGCAAAATTGTAATAATGGACAAAGACTTCTACCTCGACAAAATCAACCAGCTCCTTAGCGACACAAATACTTACGAAAAACTGACGAAACAAATCCCCTCCAGAACGTTCCCGACAGAATTTTTTCGGAAAGTAGATTAATTGGCCAAGACAAAAAGAGTATTGAACTATTAGAGCAATTTAAAGGTAATTAATCCTAAATTACCCTACTTTTATGGTCTTCCCAAAACACAAAGACAATCTTCCATTTAGACCCATCGTTTCATGCGCCGGAGCTTTCAATTACAAAAAAAAATTTCTAAATGGTTAGCTGGCCTCCCTTTCTCCTTTTTTAGGCACTTTTTCTCCCAGTCACATCAAACATTCGGAAGACTTTTGTCACAAATTCAGAGAAGCACATATACCACTTCACAACATACAAAAAATTTTAAGCCTTGACGTAGACTCCTATTCACAAAAGTACCAGTACAGGACGTTCTTCATTTTTAGGGAAAAATTATCCCCTATTCAGATCATTTCCCTTTGGCACTTGACAAAATAATAAAGTTAGTTGAATTATGTGCATCTAATACGTATTTTCATTCGGGGAATCATTCTACAAGCAAAAATTCGGGTGTAGTATGGGTAGTCCTTTAAGTCCTATTTTAGCCAATCTGTACATGAATACTTTGAAACTACAGTAATAAATGCAATAAAACCCAAAAACATGCTGTGGGATGAGATACGTGGATGACATACTAACATTTTGGGATAATAAGTGGGGTAATTTTAATGAATTCCTCTCAAAATTAAACGCATTAGTGCCCAGCATCAAATTAAAGTTGAATGGGAAACAGACAACAAAATTCCTTTCTTGATGTTTTAATAATCAGAGACACGACAGAATACAAATTTACCATATACAGAAAACCAACGTTCTCACTTTCATATATTCACTACTTTAGCTATCATGACAATACTATCAAGATAGGTGTAGCTAGCAACCTATTC
>NC_087210.1:16608759-16621259 GCF_015104395.2 Macrobrachium nipponense | reverse complement strand
AATATATTTTTGCATTAATTAGAATCGCTGAATTTAGAAACAAATCATTTATCATTTCAGATCTTTTATGTTTTTTTCATTGATCAATAGCTCTTTCGAACGGACATGCAGTGCCTGACACGAGGGGAACAAAACAGAGGTCATAGTACAATCAACTGTGTTTGTTTAAGGATGGAAAGATGGACATAAATCGATATGCAAGACACGAATGAAGTTACGAAACATTTAGCTGGAATGCTGACATTGTAATGCATCCGCTAATAATGAAACATTTAACACAACATTAATATGAAAGATAATATATGGACGAGATGTGTGACGTCTGCTGTGTTTCTTGTAGGGGCATGCTTGACGTGTGCAAAGATGCTTGTTATGAGGAGATTAGTCGGCCAGGCCAAATGGACTGTGTGTGTGGGTTCGTGTGAAACCCTACAGGACAACCCCTTATGGAGATATGCTGGCTTTAGATGGTCGATGGAGACCCATGTAGTAGTTCAGCCGTCTGGTAGACCTTGCGTCGTATGGTCCCGAGTAGGCAGGGGCGAAGGAGGTTATGTGTGTGTCTAACTGTATGGATGCGTATTTTGCGTTCTGCAGTTCTTTGGGGACACACACACACACACTCTTTCCTCGGCCATGTGGTAATTCGTTTTGGCCGGCATTATTCATTCAAATGCAGTGCTTCTGCTGGAGATGCACTGAATGCCGCGTGTTGTGATGTTCTCTGGCCCGGTAAGACCCAAGGTACTTCCTTTCTCCAACTCCTGTCTTGACATCTATTGGTGAGTTATGCTTCCAATGACCACTGTAGCCTTTCAATGATGCTGTTAGCTTCTTGGTTGTAAGTCGTCATGTCTTTCATCTTTGTCCATGTGTATTATCTTTCTCTTCAAACTGTCTGTCAAGGCGTTCCATAAGGCAGACATGAAGTTGCCCCCTCACCCCCTCACCCCCTGTCGCTCGAGGTGATCTGTGGGACTCCATATCTGCTTACCCATCCAATGAGAGCTTTCACACAACTCTTTACCATCTGTTACCATATTGGTATTGCTTCAGGAAGCCTGGTATGTCTGTCGATGATGGTGAACAGGTAATAGAACCCCTCGGAGGGGGTAGAGTTCCCACTTGCCCTGTTATTTTTGACGTCTGACAAGGAAGGCATTCTCTCGTACAATTTTTTTGTCCTTTTTCATTCTATTATGCTTGAATTCAGGTAGTTTCCCAACCTGATGGGTGGGACAGGTTGTGGGCAAGGTTGAAAGCCTTTCTGCTGAGGCTTTCTGACAGGTAGAAGCGAGGTCGTCCAGTACTTGTTGATTGGTGACTCTGTTGTTGTGTTGACCATGTGTCTGCTGTCTTTGTGAAGTCGTGCACCAAGGGTTGATGGCCATTTGTATGACGAACTGCAATGAGTTCCCTGTCAAATGCGGAGCACTTTTGTTCCACTGATGTAGGATACGTGGATGGGGGTGACCGGTCCCTCTGGGTCGCTATCAGATTCCATGTAGGTTGACTGCTGCTATGGGTGGCCAGGTGGGCTCTGCTGCCATATGGGCCATGTGTACTGCATCGAGTAATTTTACTGATTTATTCAAACATCAAACAGAGCAGGAATATAGTGCCTGACATGAGGCGAACAAAACATAGTAGATCATAGTACAGTCAACTGTATTTATTGAAGGACAGAAAGATTGATATACAAGACATGATTGAAGTTTTGATACATATAGTTGAATTGCTGACATTGTAAGGCATGTGCTCAGAGTGATAAATTTAACATAACTTTAATATGATTGATGATATATGTACAAAAGATGTAGGACGTCTGCCGTGTCTTGTATGCACATGCTTGGCCCGCAGAGATGCTTGTTGTGAGGAATTTAGGCGTCTAGGCAAGATGGACGGTGTGTGGGTCTGCTTGGGTCCCTGCACTGTTAGGACAGTCGTAAGACTGACCCTCTCCTTGTCTTACCTTCTTTTACAGCAAGTGATTTTCCCTGCAAAACCGCACAGGTTTAAAGTTAGATTGATTCAGTACAGTGTAAGTCTGCAATAGTATAAACAAAATCATGATATCTTCCTGTATACATGCATACACCCAAAACAATAACTTCCTTGTTTATCTTAACGTGACAAATGTTTTAGAACCCTATTCTTTCTGATAAAGGAGCAGGAACAACAGAAGCAGCAGAATTGGGCGTCTTGGTGCAAGCGTTATCAAAGGAAATCGTTAAGGAATGAAACTTTTCAATATCATGAGTTTTCCAGCAAAGACTGAGACATAACAGGGATTTCATCAGCTTTTCTGCTCCAGAGATATGAAAAACAATTTCCTTCAGAATAGCAATGTGTACCCACTGAGGTATATACCAAGACTTTCTGTCTCTTAGGATTATTTAGAACAATATCATCTGAGATAAGGAGAGAGAGAATTTTCTACCACTAGCGATCTAAACCTTATAGACCGGCAGCCCGGACCATTGAGATACAACGAACGAGATACCGACTGTAACCCCTAATGGTATTTAGGAGTAGACCTGTAAACTGTGAAACTGACCGTCTGCCGAAAATATATGGGTGGCTTACTTAACAAGCACCACTAATTGCTCGTTAGATTTTGGGTCTAGATCCAATATATGAGATACCAGATGAAACTAATATATAATATATCTGCAGACTCTGCTGATTATAGAATGACCAGTGACAGACATTTTGGAGGGTGGGTTCCCCCTGACAGACGCCACTGAAAAGGGGGGTTAATTGGATCTAGATCCAACTTAGGAGATACCGAGTAAAATTTACACTACAATAGCACTGCACTTCCTAGAATACTGCGGTGGTAATGACAGACGTTTTAGTGGGTGGTTTCCCCCTGACAGACGACCCACAACGAGTGAGGAGGGGGAGGCAGGATCTGCATCCAACATTGGAGATACCAAGTACAATTTTGGTACTACAATAGCACTGCACATCTAGAATGCTGTGATGGTAATATCAGACATATTAGTGGGGGGTTACCACTGACAGACACACCCTAACAGGTGGGCAGGGCGAAGGGCAAGCCCTGATAATGAATGTCTAGATTAGTATAGTGGGCTACTATTGACCCGTATTATACATTACGTTATATATTTAATAAATATTTTATCCTTTCTATATCCTTTGTATTTATCTAACACAGTGTTTTTCCCAACCGTTGACACTTTGAGGAACCCCTGAGACAATTTTCCTCATCCCAAGGAACCCCAATACACACACACACACACACACACACACACACACACACACACACACACACACACATATATATATATAGATATATATATATATATATATATATATATATATATAATATATATATATATATGTTATGTATGTAAGCATTTGTATTAATTAACTTTAGTAAAACAGAGGGAAAAAATCTCGCACGATATGTTACGATAAAATAAATTATAGGACTACGATTTCTCACGTCATGTTTAACGAAAAATATATACTTATAAATAACAAATAATTAAATAGAACATGAATTCTTACGGAACACCTGGCGATCGTTCACGGAACCCTAAGGTTCCACGGAACCCCGGTTGACGATGGCTGATCTAACACAAAAATAATTTATTTGTTTCATATAAATAACAGTCATCTGTAGGCCCATAATAATTCAGTCATATTATTATTTTGTCAAGCAAGCAACTGACTTCAATTATAGTAGGAGGGAGCCCGGGGCTAGTTGGCTACAGCGTGGGTAAGTTGGCATACTCAACATGACTTTAAAGTTTACCAATAGGATGACTCTAATACATATACTGTGTAATTGCCACGTGGTTCCTCAATTACCAGCAAAATTCTATAGAGATAGAACGTAGGAGCTCGAATTTATGAGACAATTTTTTATTTTGATGGTAGTAAGCAAATATTTTAATCTTTCTGTTATTTGCTGTAACATCTATACATTCATAAAGATTAGTTTTCAATGATAGCATAGTTTCCCTTATGGTTTAAAGATTCTATAGCATTAAAATTATAAATTCAAGGCTTCTTGGTGTGGACTGGTAATCGTTTTTGTACCAAATGGTAGGGATGGGCAAGTTGGCTCAAAATAGTTGGGGCAAGTTGGCACACGTTATTTGATAACAATAGTAAGCCTATTTATTTATATAATTTACGTTTTGTTTCTGGATTTTTGGAAGGATAATGAGATTAGTGTCCTATCATTTCCTCCACATTGTTCTCACAAGTTGCAGCCCCTGGATTTTAGTGTTTATAGACATATGAAGAAAGGTGTTAACAGGGCATGTGATTCGTGGATGACTGGTAATCCAGGATCAAGTATGCCCATCTGTGACATTCCTGGTAAAGTTTCCTCGGGTTTACCTCTAGCTGTCACTTATTCTGATGTTTTCAATTGGTTTAGGATTGATGGAATTTCAACTTTGAATTACAGACTATTTCAAGATTTTGATTTTACGGGTGATTATGTAACAGATTGAGAGATATCCGAAAAGACACATGGGCTTCAGATCAGTCATCAGCGTGATACAGAGTTTAAGAACTGCTCTTGTTGATTCAGAAGAAAGCTCAGCTGAAGAGAGCCTGTGTTTGGTAAGCGAGGAGAAGTGTGGGTCCAGTGCAGGGCATGTAACATGTGGGAGCATGAAGACTATGACGAGGATTTATTTCACACCTGCCACAATTACAACTAGCTGATGATCTGAAGTAATACTAATGCCTTATATTTTGTCTTTTGGAAATTCAGAGGGTATTTTTGCTACTTGATTTAAATGCAATGTAGTAATTTTCTTTTAATTATCAATGTGCCAACTTACCCCATAATGTGTGCCAACTTACCCCGTGGGGCAAGTGGCACGAAAAGTTATTTTTTTCTAAAGCTTATTGTTATCTCATGTTGAAAGCAAACAACAATTATTTTGCTCTAGGATAAAGACGAATGTTAATATTTTTCAATGGTGGTAAGAATTTTGCAAAAAGTTTGTTTTATATTCGCAATAACCAAAATTGTAAAAAGTGTGCACACTAGCCACGGTCTCCCCTACTTGCTTTAGCTTTGTTTACGATACGAAAATTAGTGTAGCGGTGGTTGGAAGACTGACACTATAAAGTAGCATATAAGTTCTTATCATTATTAGAGTTATTGCTGTAATATGTCTATGTACATAACATTTGTTAAATAGAGTTACGCACCCATTAAATAGATAGTAATACATATGTAATATATACGCTATAGTCAGGGTACAGATCATAATAATTGTGCTACAGCCTACTCGGTTTGTTTTATCGAAGCAGGACTACCTTCTTTTGGTTTCAACTGACTTTCATGCTAATGAAATCATGGATATATTTTTGTATTATCAGTTTTATGAATGAATATTGTTGTTACTATAGTCGATTTTTTTTCGGCTGGTGTAAAATTCGTCAGACATAATACACCTGGCTGAGGAAGGACACAGAGGATCTGTTTTTCAAACATCTCTACACTCCAAGTTATTTCGAACAAACTAGACCAAAAAAAAAAATAATAATAATAATCACCTTGCATTAATGTAAAGAAAACAAGAGAAATGAAAAATTAGTGCAAATGTCAATTTTTTCTATCGTTAATGTTTAATGAGTCAGTGTTGAGCGAATTGTTAGGGTTTAATGAGTATGCGTTTAGTGAATGTTTATGAGTAAGTGGTTGATGAATGTTTAGGGTTTGGTGACTGTTTAATGTGTCAGTATTCAGTGAATGTTTACTGAGTCTTTTGGGTTTAGTGAATGTTTTGTGAATGTTACTGAATGTTTATTATGTAAGTATTCAGTGAATGTTTTGTCTTACGGGTTTTAGTAAATGTTTTGTGAATGTTAAGTTAACGTTTAGTGAATGTCTTGTCAATGGTAGTGTTTAGTGAATATTTAGTGTGTAAGTATTCAGTGAGTGTTTAGGGTTTTAGTGAAAGTTTTGCGAATTTTAAGTGAGCGTTTAGTGAATGTCTTGTGAATGTTAGTGTTTAGCAAATGTTTAGTATGTAAGTGTTTATTAAGTTTTTAATGAGTGGATGTTCCTTCACTGTTTAGTATTTAATAAGTATTTAGAGTTTGGTAAGCTAGTATTTAATGAGTGCTTGGGGTTTAGTGAATGTTTAGTGTTTAATTAATGTTTAGGATTAAGTGAGTGTTTGGGGTATAATGACTATTTAGTAAATTTAGTATTTCAAGTGTTTAGTGAGCATTTAGTGTATAGTGAGTGCCTAGTGAGTGTTAGGTATTCAGAGTGTTTTGTGTTATTGAGAGTGTGTGTGAGTGTATGTTAAGTGTGTGTGTGTGTGTGTGTGAATGTAGGCAAGTGTGAGTGCTTACTGAGAAAGTGCATTGTGAGTGTTGGTGGTTAGTGATTGTACATTACTGTTTAGTTAGTGCTTCGCTACCATATGCAAAGAAAGTCCTGTATTTACACAGGAACCATTTATGATTGACACTGCTTAGATCCAAAAGCAGATGCTTAGGCCTGACCACAATGGTTGGAGCGCTCTTTGTGAATGGGCGGGTGTTAAAACGGCTCTTTATGATGGGACTTTGGTCTTAATATCAATCGAATTCCCATATCCGATAAAAATTTCATTTCATCCACACAAACCGACAGCAACTAAAGAACCAATTCATTTATGCTGGGGTCACACATTCACGTATCACGACGGCGTATGCTCACGTATGTGGATCGTGGGCATCATCGCGGTGAAATGACCTTGAACAGCTGGTAAACAGGACATGGGCTAACGGACATAAAGCCAGTACCGTAAATTGCGCCGCAAATGTACGCGCAAAGAAAGCAAGGTCGGACGTCTACCTGAAACTAACGCCGATATTGTAATGTTCTATGTACGTCAACTTCACGTCAAGACCACGCCCACCTTTGTGGTGCCGTAGGGTACAAAAGGGCGGGCTTGTGAACAGATCTTGCCGTTCCGTAAACAATCATTGTAACAGCTCGTCTCTTCGTTGTTTTCAAACAAATTAATCTATTTTAGTTTTATGGTAACTTTTTGATAGTAGCCATCTGTAATATATATAATATGTAATTAATGTAACATCACAAATAAATGAACATAGGATAAGTAGTATATAAGACTAGCACTAGAATTTTCTTGCTTCGATTTTACCATTCAGACATACACTTAGACTTATAAAACTGTTGACTGTGGGCGATTTATATTTAAGCGATATAGAATAACATCTAATAACTTATCAAACATTCTTGGAAATAAATAGGAATTCTACCTATTCAAGATAATATTTTTTTTATATGTTATAGGAATGCTCTCAAATATTTACATTATTGTTTGTTACACCATTATTGTAAGACTGCTATTCAGAAGAAAATAAATATCTTCGACGTCTTGGCTATCCTCCGTCAAGGGAACGCTCTGTCCCTCGTCAATGGGGCTAGCTTTATGGAGAGTTTCCGTGTCGCTGTCATCAGTCAGAATCTCATCCTACTCCGACTCCTGTAGGTGGAAGTTGACCTTTTTCCCTGTCCTGAATGTCTGCAGGAGTGGCTGTAGGAGTCTTTTCCGGGCCGAAAGAGGTCCTGCAAGATGTGACGTTGATGGTCCCTTCCTTGGTCGTTTTAGGAGGTTCGGCATCTTGAAGTGCGTGTGAGAGTGCTTGAAGGAAAACTGCTGGTTTCGGGAGACGGAAACAACAGCTGACCTGAGGGCGCCGACCTGACCTTTTATACCACGCTACAGCGTTGTCATGTCGTACAGGGCTGTAAATGTGTTAATCGGTTTCGCCGTAGGCTACAGCGCAATTAGGAGGTCCGCGTGCTTCGCCGCGGAAAGAAAACAACGACGGCAAACGATGCAGGTGACCTTAGCGCTTACCCCGCAGCAGTCACCGTGGCTCCCATGTGCAATGCCTGGAGCTACGTCAGGTGACATTTGGCGTGACCACCCACGACTTGTTTTGAACATTTCAAAACTGGAGTGGGCTACGGCGACCTAGTGGGCAGAGCTTAGCGACCGGACGACCCGTCACCGTACGTCTACGATTTTACGTATGTTTTACATTACATTTACGGTTTACTGACGTAAGCTGTTGCCAACTACCAATTTCCGCTCATGCGTGGCCGTGCGTACGTTGATACGTGAATGTGTGACCTTAGCATTATGGTAAGACACGTTGGGCTACGAACCTCGACATGGCTGCAGTGTCCTAACTATAGGCAAGAAAACAAGAAAAATGACCAAAGACGCTATTAAAGCGAGAATACTTATCTTATTTTTGTTTTTTTTTTTTTTTTAGAGGAACTGAGAGTGGCACCATATGACTGGTTTAATTATTCAAAAATGGCTCAGCACACATACTTGCAGCTGTTGCCAGTTGTGACCCCTCCCATTCAGATAAAATACTTTGTTGAAGTAATAACTCCAAACCAAAGGATAGTGCTAATTTATATATAGTGTATATATATATATATATTATATATATATATATATATATATATATATATATATATATATATATGTATATATGTATATGTATATATATATATATATATATATATATATATATATATATATATATATTAATATATGTGTGTGTGCGTGAAACTATAGAAAGTAGACCAAGCCTAGGAAGTCTCACACATAGTATTTACGTATATAGATGTGATGGAATTAATGAAGTGAAATATTCCATACTTCAATAGGAATTTTAAAAAATAACTCGGGAAGTAATTCTTATCCTGAAACATCACAATCGTAGGTTATGTCTGTGAAAGGGTAACCACCCAATAAAATGTCTGGCATTACCATCACAGCATCTAGGATATGAAGTGCTATTGTAGTACAAATTTTACTTTATATCTCCAATGTTGGATGCAGATCCTGTCTCTCCCTCCCTCCCCCCTTCCTACTCGTTGTGGGGTGTCTGCCAGAGGGTAACCACCCTCAAAATGTCTGTCATTAACACCACAGTACTCTAGGATGTGCAGTGCTATTGTAGTACAAATTATTCTTGGTATCTCCAATGTTGGATGCAGATCCTGGCTCCCCCTCCCCCTCCCCCTCCCAAGTCGTCGTGGGGTGTCTGTCAGGGGGAAACCACCCACTAAAATATCTGTCATTACCACCGCAGTACTCTGAGATGTGCAGTGCTATTGTAGTACAAAATTTACTTGGTATCTCCAATGTTGGATGCAGATCCTGCCTCCCCCTCCCCACTCGTTATGGGTCGTCTGTCAGGGGGAAACCACCCACTAAAATGTCTGTCATTACCACCGCAGTATTCTAGGAAGTGCAGTGCTATTGTAGTGTAAATTTTACTCGGTATCTCCTAAGTTGGATCTAGATCCAATTAACCCCCCCTTTTCAGTGCGTCTGTCAGGGGGAACCCACCCTCCAAAATGTCTGTCACTGGTCATTCTATAATCAGTAGAGTCTGCAGATATATTATATATTAGTTTCATCTGGTATCTCATATATTGGATCTAGACCCAAAATCTAACGAGCAATTAGTGGTGCTTGTTAAGTAAGCCACCCATATATTTTCGGCAGACGGTCAGTTTCACAGTTTACAAGTCTACTCCTAAATACCATTAGGGGTTACAGTCGGTATCTCGTTCGTTGTATCTCAACGGTCTGGGCTGCCGCTCTATTAGTATTGTGTACTCAAAATTATATATATTTATGCATCAACTTTTACGTTCGAACGATAACCGCGAATGATCGCGATCTAACTTCCGAGAAAGACAATCACTCGATAACTGACTTTCTTTTGGAAATAGATCATGGTATCTTAGATCCTCCACGATCGGGGTTGAAGGAGAAGGGTGTCAGTGCATACGAGATTAAAGGACCAAGACAAGAGCATCTTGGCCTGAATATGCATCAGTTCTAACCCTCCCCTGGACCTCGCACTTTCAAACTCGCTCATTTACATAACAGAAAATATAAGCACGCAGATATACAAAAAGAAGGAAGGGATAGATGATTGACATATCGGTTTTTAAGCATTGAAAATTAGTAATTTGAAAAACTGTCTAGCTATATATGTATCTCTATCTATCAGTGTGTACAGATGCTTTTACTCCACTAATTGGATCATGTAAGTACTTCATCTGCCCGACAAACAAAAATGGTCAATTTCACGTTCGTATAGCAATTGATAAATATGCACAATCGTGCAGCAAAACGACTGCACTTCACCAGAAATAAACCGAATTTAACCAAAAAAATACTGAACGTAGCCTAGTGACCGAGAATAATGAAAAATAATATAGTATCTGGAGAATTAAATTGAAATCTTGATTGAGAGGAAAAAAAAAGATGATGGTAATGTTTATAAGGAAAAGAAAACAAATTCGTTTTTTTTAATGTAGAAAAGTAGGAAACTTTAGAATGCGGTTTGAAAAAAGAAAGCAAAATGTAAAAGTTAAGAAAAAGATTTAATTAAAATATAAATAGATAAAAATATAAATAGATGATTAATATGCAGAGTGAATTGCTTCAATGTAGCATTAATTTTGCTTGGAAAATTAATGGCTTAAATAAAGGAACATATTAATGGCTTAAATGGAGGAAAATGTTGAGTTTTTCAAATTTGTCACTCGACGCGGAATAAAACTTACAGGAAGAAAAGGGAAACAAAAATAAATAGGCTTTAGTCATCAACAGGATGTCCGACTGTGTATGGATGTGGGTATGTGTGATAAGAGATAGAGAGAGAGTATAAAAGTGGAATAAATATATTAATACTTAAAAAAGAGAAAATTTGTAGAATTCCGAGATTTCTTTGGAAAATTATACCTTTCTTAAAAGCTTAAAAATGACAAATTTATTATTATTATCTTGAGGGTAAAAGAGAAGAATAGAGAAGGGTAAAAGAGAAGAATAGAAGAGACAGGGGACATGTTCAAATTATATTTTTGTTACATTCGCTCAGAATTTCCTTTCGGGGAACTTAAAGAAAAAAAAAAGACCAGAGACTTGAAAATGGTTCTCTCAGCTGAAATATCCGCTCATAGATAACTCAAGGTCGTCGGGCATATTGATATTTTCGTGGATTTTCAGAAGACAAAGGTCAACTTAAAAGAATGGCAAGCGCTCATTTGTACACCGTGTCACCTGTTCGTGCGTTTGTATTTATATTTCTGTGTGTGATCTTTTTTGTTATTAGTCTGTGCCTTTATGGAAATAAAAGGAAGATCGTGAATTTCAGTGATATAGATACCACTAAGCATGAGGATAGGCCTCATCGCACTCTTTTGCCTCCGCTAGGAGCCCAGTTACATGTTATAACTCAACTTATTTTTATTCATAGAATGGGTTATATGCCCCTTGTCCAACGTGAGATACCAACTTCGACATTCTCCACTAGTCAGTATTTATTTTACATGCTCTGGTTAAAATTCAGAGCAATTGTGATCGCATTATTGAAGCTTGTCAGTCACTTAATATTTCAGTTGCTATGTTAGATCCTGATCCGAAGAAGAAGCTAAATGAAATGGCTATTTTAATAAGATGTGTCCCAAGAAAAGTCATCAAATCTAGGACAAATGATACATGCAGACGAGCCTACCATGCATGAAAAACCGACCAAATTCAACGCATGGAGACGAAGTCGTTCAAATGTAAATTACACCATTTTTTGTTGAGTCTCGCCGCGATGCGAATAGAACTTACTATGCAGCCGAGAGAAATTACAATGATTCCATGAAGAGGAAAATTGAATGAATTACTCAGACTCAAAGTGGTGGGTGGACCAAATTGGCAACATCTTATATTGGCTCATACTCTTCTTCCATTCCACAACTACAAACATGTGATGGTAGATTGGTTACTGGCCCTAGAGAACTAGTAAATACTGAAGGAGGTGGATGGCTGAACCACATGACGCAATTGATTTGAGCTTCATAGGAGTAATAAATACCACTGACAGTTGAAAAACTGTGAATAATGAATAAACTGAAAGACAAAGTTGGTTTGCGGAGTAAGCGCAGACAGAAAAAAAACACACATACAGTATAAATAAAAAACTAACACGGTTGATATATATAAGTCATTATTTTTTTGGTAAGCAAACTTTCTGGGGAATGCATAAACATTGACATTGAATATCCCAGTGATGGCGATGGAAATTTTGAATTTACCTTATTATTTTTGTCAAATTTGTTGCGACCTTACAAGAATATATTTATGAAAACGTTCTCGAGCTTTAGAAATGTGGCACCACAGCGGTTAATGAAGAAAAAAATTCAAACATCATGGTGATCCTAATTTTTTAGATATCTATAAGAGGGAAGATAAGGTTAACAGATTTCTGAGAAAATTGAAGACAGATAATATCAAAGATGAAAATACTTATCAGAAACGTTTGTACTGGCTCTGCCTTCAGTATCTTATATGGCCTTCCTAAGGTCATAAAACCGATATACCAATTAGACCGTTTATGGCTGCCTATAATGGTCCATACCTTCTCAAATTTCGAAAATTTTGTTT
>NC_087210.1:16581259-16601259 GCF_015104395.2 Macrobrachium nipponense | reverse complement strand
CTCTCCCTCCTTCCTTTCGTGTTAGTATAGTCTGTCCGTATTTTCTCTTGGGTGTAGTGCTTTGCGTATTGTCTATGTTCCTGGTTTTCTGATCTATGCTGCGGAGTTCTGCCTTCGTCCATTCCACTATTCCTGCGCTGTATCTGATTACTGGCACCGCCCATGTGTTTATGGCTTTTATCATATTTCCGGCGTTGAGTTTTGACTTGAGTATCGCCTTGAGTCTCTGCATATATTCTTTCCTGATCGTGTCCTTCATCTCTTGGTGTTTTATTATTATTATATTATTATTATTATTATTATTATTATATTATTATTGATTATTATTATTATTATTATTATTCCGAAACATTCAAAATCCGATTACTGTATTTTAACGAAATCTTACACCAACATTTTCATCATTATTTTTTAAAGGACCTCAGTAAACATTTGCATAAGCATTCTCTCTCTCTCTCTCTCTCTCTCTCTCTCTCTCTCTCTCTCTCTCTCTCTCATTAAGTCGTAATTCTATGCATTGCAATAGACCTTTCCAAGACCATTATAAATTGGTGAAGAATCATTATATACATATTGGTATGGTCGAAATGCCCGTCTGCCAGTGCACATACGTATTCATGCATCCTTACACAAGGACGCCCTGTTGTGTGTGTGTGCGTGTGCGCGTGTGTTCTCGTTTTACGTGTCATCTGAAAAATTTGCCCATCCGTACCAACAACTGAGGTTAATGCCACTTCCCTTATCAGTTACATCAATGCTGTCCGTTACTTGATACGGAGCACCGTTTGATTGTTATACGAATAACGCCAATCATTTCATTAAAGGTTAAAATCGAGTTTACTGATCGTGTTCCTGCTAATCTCGAGTTAAACAGCGTATCGGGTTTATTTACTTCTCTACTCCAGTGATGGGTAGGCACCGCGGATGCTTCCATTGAGAGGCAACGGCTTTTTTCATATAAACAACAGGAAGATCACTTTGGATAACATTCCAGAATTTGTTCTTGTTGATTAGCATATTGAAACAGATGGATACTGCAAATTATAAACGCATTTGAATATTTCATTAGAGTATTTGTTTGTTTTGGACAGGATGATTGTGTAGTATATCTGGCTTTAAATGCTGATTGTATAATCCTTATTCTCACTAGATTTTTATTAACGCAGTTCCGATGATCAGGATGAAATAAAAAGGTAACATATATCCATGTCCGTTTGACTGCAGTTGACAAAGGCAAACCTCTCTCCCCCAACGCCCTCTCTCTCCTAGTACAAAACACATCGCACCCGGGTCCCCCCAAAACAGTCTTTCAATTGGAGAGGGAGAGGCAGGACGGAAGAAGTGGTAGGAGGGCCGGATGAGATGAAAGTAAGGATGAATGTGACGTGGGTAGTCGGACATTCCTCCCCGGTGGAGGTCATAATTGAGACTAATTAGGTCTTCTGTCTCCTAATCTTCTCTTTCGGTCTCCTCTCTTTTATACCTGAAAGTTTGGCTCCTCAGTTGAATTTCTTATTTTTAGGATCTATGAATCACTTTTTCTTCATTCCTTTATTCTTCTTGTTAGGCAGGCAATTAAATTACCTAGGGAATGTCTGTTGGAATATCATGCCGTTTCTTGTAGACTTTATGGAAGGGTTGTAGGATTTTTTTAAAGATGATGTTTACTTAAATTTTAAAGAAATATATCTTTTATTGCGAAAATTACATTTCAATAATTTACATTATTTGAATAATTCTATAATTAGTACAAAAATATCGTTAAAAACTTAGATAACATTTTGCTACAAAAGCAATATAAAACTAAATAATTTTTAAACTATACGTTTTGATTTTAAATTTATAAGATTAGGTTATCCATAGTCTTACCAGTTGGTAATTAGCCCCCGTTGCCTTGTTCACAAATGTCTCGAATGATTATATTTTCTAAAGTAATATTGTTTCTTTCTCATCTGTTTTATTTTACGTATAAAAACAGAGTGACGTGTGAGAGTGAGGAAAAAGTAAGAGAATATAACAATTACATGATTTATATTATTTTATGGTCCTTACTATTTTGATAGTCCTCAATATTGTTCGTATTGACAGTGGAAAAATTTAACTGTAATTGGTACAGTTTTCTGCTACCAAAGGAGGGGGAGGGAAAGTAGAATGTCTGAACAGATTGCTAAGCCAATTTTTTATCATGAAGTGAAAGTGAAGAAGTTGAGGGACGCTGAGAGCAAAACGGTGGGAGATTTTGAGATGAATGATTCATGTAGCATATGATGGAACAGAGATGAAAAATAAATGTAGAAATACAGAGGATGAAGACGAGAAATGTAAAAAATAAAAAGAGGAAAGACAAAAATCATGTTATAGGATAGGTGTTGGTTACTAGGAGAGAAGAAAGTACGATATGTTATTAAAAGGTGGATGATTCGGAAGGTTTTGGTAGGAACACACACAAAGGCCGTGAAAGTGTTGGCTGTGGGTGTTCGATTACTGGAAGGAGGGATGTAATAAGAAGAGAGTCTGCCTGGTAAACAGTATTCAAACGAATGAATGGGCTGTTATAGCAAATTTCCTGAAAGGTAGTGAATTGTGGTGGTTACATTCAGTTGTCTTAAGTTGAATTATCTGACTGGCGCAAACCAGAAACGAAAGGTGATAAATGTCGAGATACAAAAGATATATAAATTGTTAACTTCTATCAAAAGATAAATAACGTTGTAAAGAAAAAAAGTGCAAGCTGTAAAGATAATTTGTGTTCGTAATACATGTTACTTAAGGAGAAATGGAAGAGTGAGTAATGCGGAACTATGCGGAAGAAATGGTACAAAGGTAAGCATAAGAGTAAGGATAGATGAGAGTGTTTCGAGATATTAGTTTTGTAGAGGGAATGAAGAATGACAGGTTCATATGAAGAGTGTGCAGTCTTGAATAGTGTGAGAGGAGGAGAGGAAAATGTAGAAACTCTGGCCAGATGGCTTCAAAGAGGCATTGGATAACGAGGACCTCATCAAGCAGGTAAAAGAATGTGTGAGGATGGAGGTGGAAGCTTCAGTAAGTTTAGGAAGGTTCGACGATGCTAATGAACCTCCATTAATTAAGCTCTATGAAACGACTAAATAGACAGAAGTTTTACGCACCAGGTTCATTTACGACTCAACAGTTAAAGTATGAATTTTTTTTTTTTTAACTTTTATTAGAAAAATATTACATGTCATTTACATAAGTAAGGTATTACAAAATATTACAAAATATTACAAATTGTACACCTACAATATTTGACAAATTACTGGATTTATTTTTTATTATTAACTAGACTTTAAAAACTTTTTTTCCTTAACTATATATTAATTGTGATATTACTTACAAAATTAATACTGGCTATTTAAAAACAGTAATTAATGTACTCTATTGTGAAAATATTTTTTATTCTTTCTTTGTAATTGTTCTTTAATAGCCACCTATCATAACAAAATTTGCTTTTAATAAAGGCATCTGTTTCCTCTTTTGTGTAATGTTTCTTTTTACTAACCCAAACAGCATATAAATACCCTACAATTAATACAGTGGCACTATTAAGATCCTTTTAGTCCTATAATTGAAACTAAACATTAATGTTTTCAAAACATTATCTCTATTTATTTTACAAGTATTGAATAGCACACTTTTGAAATACTCCAATGATGTTTTTATGTGACTACAAAAGTAAAAAATATGCAAGGTGTATTCAACATCTTCACAATGATCACATCTATCACTGTTTTTGATATTTAACATTTTTAGCCTGTTGTTGGTCGCCAAGGTTCCATGTGCATATTTAAAGGCAAACTCCCTTTCCATGATACCAATGAAAGGTTTGTTTATGCTCTCCCCATACCATTTCCCAGTCCAAAAGTGATAACTCTCTTCAATTTTTGGTGCATTTTCTGGCCTTATAAATTTATAGCAGTCTTTACTATTCAAGTTTGGGAATTTTTCATGCCGAGAAACTTTCCTGATGACATCAATTGCTACTGAGTAAAATGATGTTGATAAAAATGAAATCTCATTAATTTCCTTCAAATCTAACAAGAAGCTTATTCTCATCTTGCAATAGAAATTGTTCAAACCTATATCCTTTTTAATATCAATCAAAGCTGTCGAACTGAAAATCGCTAATGATTTAAAAAAACATTTATTATTCCCAATCCACCTTTTTCTTTTTTTAGACAAACAAAGAGTCTCTCTGCTTACAGGATGGTAAGTACCCCTCCAGACATACCGGAAAATATGCATATTTATTTGAGCAATGTATTTTTTTGATGGAGGCAAGGTGTGAGAAATATACCAAACTTTGGACAAACTAGAGAATTAATAATAATAGCCTTCTGGAAAATAGACAGTTGTCTTGGACTAAGCATAGCTACTGATATTTCAATATTTTTAGCAAGGCGAGACCAATTCCTCTTCACACGTCATCTCAAAACAAAATCATTATAATAAACCATACCAAGAATTTTTATACTTTCAACAGTTTTTAACCAACTGAGAGGCCAGGTGTTTCGGTTCTCACCCATTTACCAAACCCAATTATACTAGTTTTGTCCTTGTTTAGCTGTGCACCTGTCGCAATTTCAAACAATTGTATTTCTTCATAGCACTCTCTAACTGAATCATCAGTTGACAAAATCATAGATAAAATCATCTGCATAACCCTGCAGACATATATTTACACTGTTAGGTAGGCTTGGCCCTATTATCTTGTTGTTACTCTTCATTGCCCTATATAAAGGTTCTTGAAATATACAATATAACAGCATTGACATCGGGCAGCCCTGTCTTACAGATCTTTAATACTAAAGGTGGGAACCAATAAACCCATTTACAAAAATACGACTTTTACAATCCTTATACAAAACTCGAAACTAGGTCCACAATTCCTCTGTAAACCAAATTTCTTCATTATTTTAAAACAAAATCCATATTTACCCTATCAAAGGCTTAGACCAAATCTAAGCTTAAGATTGCCAAATCTAGACAGTTTTGTTTTGCATGAAAAATTACATCTCGAATCGTTATTATTACAATTCACAATTGACCTTCCTTTCACTGCACAATATTGTTCCGGGGAGATAATCTCTCCTTAGTAACACATCTCAATCTGTTTGCTAAAACTTTAGCAAAGATTTTATAGTCCACATTCATAGGAGGGTTATAGGGTCTCCAGTTTTCCACCACGGATAAATCTCCTGTTTTAGCTAATAATTTTATTATACCTAAGGATTGACTATCTGACATGCATTTCATAGTTGCAATGAATTTGAACACCTCCATTATATCAGATTTTATTATACACCAAAACTTTTTGTAGAATTCTATAGGAAGCCCGTCATATCCTGGTGATTTACCTTTACACATACTCTTGACAGCATCGAAAACCTCAGCTTCCTCTAAATCTCTGCTCAACAAATGTACATCATCTTGGTCCAAACTAGAATTACAGAAGCTAAGAAAAATAGTCTTGACTTTTTTTCCTGACCTGAGACCATATACTAAATAATCTTTCAAAATGCTCTTGAATAAAAGCAGATATTCCCTCTGTACTTTCTATAATGGAACCATCTGGTGGTTTTATGCTGGTAATGCTAGTATGATTTTTCTTTTTTTCAGCACCAAGTAGATGTGCAGACATTTTTTCACCCATTGTAAGATCATTTAGTTTGGCTCTTATCTTTATACCCTCTAAAATTTCATTCTGGATGTCAACAAATCCTATTTTTGAGAAGCTTAATATTGTCATAATTTACACTAGTTTGTAGTTTATGTCATAAAGATGCCGTAATCTTGTTTTTGTAGCAAGTTCAGCAAGCCATACTTTTCTTGTGATATCTTTTTACACTAATTTGACAAATAATGTTTTACACTGTAATTTTTGCCCAGTCCCACCATACAAGTATGTTATCAAATGTACCTTTTTTCTGCTTTATCACTGCCATACATGCATAAAATTTCCATCAGTTTCATCAGAATCTAAAACTTTCACAATTTAACTTCCAATACCCTGTGCAAATTACATGCGTGTTAATTCTTAGCCTCAAAACAAACCACCTACTGTGGTCTGAAAAACTTATTGGAACAGTGTCAGCAGATATATATACAAATAACTTGACAGTATACATCCTATCTATCCTTGATCCATAGTTTTTCACGTATATAAGTGTACTCTGGTATTCTGTTTGAGAATTTGTAATTGTCTTTCAAGGCAAGGTTTTTCACAAAGAGTACTCATAGATTTAGACAACAAGGCTTTGTTATTATTACTGCAATCTCTTGTGCTTGTTATGCAGTTAAAGTCACCCCCAAAGATTAGATAATCATTATTATGTCTCAGGTAGTACAAAAATTTCATTTCTAAAGAAGTCTTCCCTTTCTGCAGATTTACTTGTACCAGACGGAGCATACACATTTAGGACAGGTATAATACATTTATTGTAACATATTCTTACACCCACAATTCTTCCATTAGTGTCCATTTCCTTAGTTAAAAGTTTTACACTTGTTTTTATTATATACATATCATTATACCACCTCCTTTTAAATTGATTGATGGATTAAACACTATACTTGTAAAATGAGCGAGATAACTCAAAACTGAAAAATCTTTAACATTATGCTCTTGAATTAACAGGATATCAATTTTATAGTACATGATAAGAGACACAACCTTCATTTGCTTATTTACCTCATTTAAGCATTAATATTTAAAGTGGCAACAGAAAGAGCCTATCTCACCGAAAAATTAAACAATTAAATTTTCTTTTTCTTTGACAAACCTACTTTCCCATTCATTTTTGCTTCCCTCCTTTTTCTTTGGTGGATTTTTCCTTTAGTGAACCTTAATTTACCTACAGTTTCTAGGTCTAAATTCCACTGACTTTCTGACATCATGTTTGAACCTTTATCATCATTTTCCAAATCATCTTCAATATCACTTTCTTTATTTACCTCTGAATCCATATCACATTCTTCTGGCATATCATCACAGATTCATCATTCCTATACACTGAAGCCGCTACAACAATTTCTTCAAGACTGTCCCAGTTCTTCATTTTTATCATCATCAACGGGAGAGAGACTCCCAATAGTGTAAGGAACACGAGGTTCGTCTTGTGAGCGAGGTCCTTCATCATCAGTTATTTCCATTACTTGAGAAGCACCTTCGGTGCACTTTTTATTTTTATTGCAAAGATATCACTGTCACTGTCAGTATCCTTTATATCAATCATCATTATTAGTTGAAACATTACAATCCAAGTCTTGTGATTTATCTTCTATTTCAATTGGGTCTCCAATAACATCATCAACACTTTCGGATAAAGGAAAAGTTACAAGTTGTTCTACTACTTCGCATACTTTACCCATCTGGTCTTTATCAAGGATGCTAGATTTCGCTTTGTCATTGCCAGCATTAATTTCATCAGATGGTGGCTCCGCATCCTTTCTTCATTATTTTTCGCATGCTGAATATCATTAGTTCCATTTCCGTCAGGAACATCACCCTTACCAGAATCCTTACCAGGCATTGCTGGAAAGTCATTCAAATTGAAATATTTACAAACTTCGGTTCACTATCCATGTTACAATTAACTGCCATGTGAGAGTCTCTTCCGCATTTGTAACACGTCTTTTTTTTGTCCATTGTACAGAAAAACAACATTATAACCACAGATATTTATGGAGGATGGGATGTTTTTCTTTATTTCCATTTTCACAGTGCGTGTTCCATTTAGCAGACCACTCGCCCTCCCATGAGAAAAAGATGGAGGACTTTTCCATACTGGCTGAGGACACTAGTTAAAATTGGGAGTCTTCCAAATCAAAAAAGGGTGCAAAACGTACTGATACATAAAGTATATACACTGCTCAAATTAATTACTAGGGCCTTTTCCCCATCACCAAAATTAATCACTTTGTCTTCATACTCTCGTATAAAGACGTCAAAAACATTTGGCCTCAAGAAATTTCACAGCAACTCTGTTATTTGGTATATTCTGAAATCCTCGTATGTCTTTTTCATTTATTTTCAACTTATTGAAAATGACATCACATGCGGAGTCGTAATTAGGGGAACAGGAAAACTTTAAACCGATAGAAGTCTTTGGTTTAAGTTTCATAGGTATAGGGGTGTAGTTTGCCATCGCCATCAGGAAGAGAACGGTCCGTTTTCTATGATGACGTCACATCGCTGAGGCGACCCGAAACCCCGGGGCCTGAGAACGCCTAGAGGGTCTGAGGCAAAAAAATTCTAAATAAAGAGTCTATGCAAACAAACAGGTTTAACTTGAAGCACTATCTAGTTCACTGCCATCTTACTCACAAGTTGTAGTCCAAAATCACGAGAGAGACCTCAAAATACGGCCTAAAAACCAGAAATAATGAGGAGCCTTCCAAAGGGCGTTTGTAAACAAATAAGGCTTCTTCTTCTCTCCTTCCTCATCAGCAGGTAAAAGAATGTGAGGATGGAGTGGAAGCTTCAGTAAGTTAGGAAGGTTCGACGATGCTAATGAACCTCCATTCAATTAGCTCTATGAAACGACTAAATAGACAGAGTTTTACGCACCAGGTTCATTTACGACTCAACAGTTAAAGTATGAATTTGGCATCAATCAGTTCTTGTCTGTGAGAAGAAAAGGCTTTACCTACATAAATATATACATACACAAACGCGAGCGCACACACATACACACACATACATATGGATATGATTGATAATTATCCATATACTTTGTTGCTCCCATTCAGAGGATACGTCCTTCGGTTATATAACCTTGATTCCCGAAAAGGCAATTCATCTTGAAGATTCTTTACTAACCCAGACTGTGACTCGAAAATAGTTAGTCATAAACTGATTAAAAATTGTTTTTTTCCACCAGCGACCAAAGGGCTTGAAGTTTAATTCCAACTCTTTCATAACTGATGGAGTTGATTCCAAAGTGTTGCACTGGAGTATCTCTTGACTATCTCGCTAAAATAGATGGGATTTCCTCTCAAGCCCAAAAATGTAACTCGCACGGGCCTGTGGGTTTAGGATATTTTTATCCATCCTTTTTCGGTTATAAATTTTTTAATTATTCTTACTTATTGTCTTGCAAATTTTCCTCGCTCTTAAGCACATAGTGTTTTACTGAATGGCTTTGATAAGCATCTTTAATTCTATCTGTACTTTACCAGGTTAATTCTACTATTCTCTCTCTCTCTCTCTCTCTCTCTCTCTCTCCCCTTTTTGCAAGTATCATTTGAAATTGAAGCACTTACAGAATTAACTAAAATCTGTTACATACTAAACTTGCTTAGTGGGTAAAAGTCAGTACTGCAGAAACAAGGTAACATCAGGAATGACCTTTAAGGAGTCTTCTGTCTTGGTTTGCTGGAGAGGCACGTGGGTAGTCGCTTGCATGTAGCGAAGCCTGCAAGTTTTAATATCCTATTTGCAGATCAATTGATGCTTCACTTACATCACATGCACAGGCAAGAAATGCAAAGTTTCAGAGATGATAAAAGGACCACTAGTTAGGGTTTTGAGAGGTTAATGACAATGTTTTCGATGGTGAACAGAAGCTGTGCATTTTGAGTTATAAATATACATGAGTTTTATCACATCACCGTGATTCATATATACGCGTAAAGCTAAAAATGTTCTTTAATAGCTGATTCGCTCTACCTCGCAATTAAGTGTATGTGCATATATATATATATTATATATATATATATATATATATATATATATATATATATATATATATATATATATATATAATATGTATTTTTATATCATATTTACATATATAATATAATAAATATATAATATATATATATATATATATATATATATATATATATATATATATATATATATATTATATATATATATATATATATATATAGGCGCAGACTGATATTGTCTTGCCTACATTGGAATTGCAGAAAAAAGCATCTCTAAATGTTGCCATCAATAACATCCAAGCTGTTTAAAAAAAACATTGGAATTGACCGAACACTCAGCAACGCCTCTCCTCTGCAATGAGCTGTTACGTGGTGGGATGCCCATTGCAGGGACAGTAAGGATCAAGGCCAAGTAAATGATTCTTATTTCGTTATGGACGACAAGCTAGTTTGGAGTGTTAGTTTTATTTTCGTACGAATAGTACACATAACTAAGTAAATCCGTTGTTGCATAACATACATAGCAACGAATTACATATGTATGTATTTATTTATCTGTATGAAAATAAAATATAATACACCAATATATAATATGTATATATATATAAATATATATATATATATATATATATATATATATATATATATATATATATATATATATGTATATATATATATATATATATATATATATATATATATATATATATATATATATATATATATATCTATATTACATATATATATATATATATATATATATATAAAAAATATATATATCTATATATATATATATATATATATATATGTATATATATATATATATATATATATATATATATATATATATATATATATATATATATATATATATATATATATCGCTTTTAAGTGAGTAGAGAGAAAGTCATGGACATTGATATTACGCCCAAGCCTGAAGGAGCTCTTAAAATAACGATGTGCGTTGAGAGAAACTGCAGTATGATGCAAAAAGCTTTTCTGTGCTGAGCTCGTTGTGCAGGATGGAGAGAAAGCGTAAAGTGAAGGAGTTTTTTTTTTTTTTTTGTTTTTTTTTTTTTTTTTTTGCCGAAGTATGGTAGAAGTGCGGTTAAATTCTTCATGGGATAAAAACTAACACAAAAATTTAATGCGACATGAATTTATTTATTAAAGTTAGTTTAGCTTATTGTAAATTGTAAGCGATAGAGGAAAGGCGTATCTGAGAATTATGTTATAAGGGAGATTTTTAGTGTCAGAATAGAACAGAAGTAACAAAAAGTATTAATAGGCTGGAGGGGTTGCTGTGAAAACAAAAGATGCGAAGTGAACTGCGATGACAAGAAAAGAAATAAGAAATTTATAGTCACATTAATTTTTCTTTTCTGAATTACGCAGTTACCTGAATATTTAACAATTAGGAATATAAATAATTTCGAAATCTTACTCTTGGAAGTTTCTTACGGCATAAAATATACCGCATTTCATTTGTTTTTTTAGAATATTTGTGGAATACTATAGAACTTTTGATTATTAGCTCTTGAAAAAGACTAATATTTTTAAACCTTCTCCTCCTTGTATACCAGTATTAATATTTCCTTCGTTTTGTACAGGTTTTGTTTCGAACACATCCTTTTAGATGTCACGTATATAGTGTTTTCTGTATTACAATGATCTAATGTCATATGCCGGTACAGTGTTCTGTTTTTTACATTGTTTTCTCCACTTCAAGCTACTCGAACTTCATATATTCACTTCTTTATTTGCGTACTATTTTATTCGTATTATTATTATGGTGCAGCTTGAGTTTTTCACTAGCTTCTAATGACATACATTATATATATATATATATATATATATATATATATATATATATATATATATATATTATATATATATATATTTATATATATATATATATATATATATATATATATATATATATATATATATATATAAATATATAATTTATATGTTAACAAGAATTTCAATTCATATATCATATATATATATATATATATATATATATATATATATATCATATTTATATATATATATATATATATATATATATATATATATATATATATATATATATATGAGTGTGATGTGTGTGTGTGCGTATCATTTTTATTTTTTTCTGTAAATAATATCATAATGTCAGGGTTTGCTAAGTGTCTATTTAAATCCCTTTTTTTTATTATATACAACATTAATTCAAACCTTTTCAAGTGGTTGAAATATATTTACATTTACTTCCTCTCCTCATCTATTTTGTCTTTCTTTCTTTCTTTTCTATTGTTCATGTTTCAGTGTGCGGTTCCCCTTTATAATTCTTTTACAGCAATGTCGTTAACGTAATAATCAGATTGCTTATTTCCTTTTTCTATTCAGGCATCATTTTCATATTTTATCTTTTTGCTTGGAACCTCCTCTGCCAATCCCTGAGGGTATGACGTCGTCTGACCTTTCCATCAGGGTGTGTGTTTCGGCCTCCTTCAAGAAGACATTCTTTTCAGAGGTTGGGTCCTTTTCTTTAGAATCCTCTTTACTCGTGGTTTTTTCTTGTATCATATTTTTCTTTGGATCTAGTTAATTAAATATTCTTACAACGGTAGCAGTTTTGAGTTATGGTGATCATATTCTAGATTTCATTTTGTTTCGATTTTGTTTTTACTCACAAGTTGTAGTCCAAAATCACGAGAGAGACCTCAAAATACGGCCTAAAAACCAGAAATAATGAGGAGCCTTCCAAAGGGCGTTTGTAAACAAATAAGGCTTCTTCTTCTCTCCTTCCTCATCAAGCAGGTAAAAGAATGTGAGGATGGAGGTGGAAGCTTCAGTAAGTTTAGGAAGGTTCGACGATGCTAATGAACCTCCATTAATTAAGCTCTATGAAACGACTAAATAGACAGAAGTTTTACGCACCAGGTTCATTTACGACTCAACAGTTAAAGTATGAATTTGGCATCAATCAGTTCTTGTCTGTGAGAAGAAATGGCTTTACCTACATAAATACATACAAACACAAACGCGCGCACACACACATACACACACATACATATAGATATCATTAATAATTATTCATATACTTTGTTGCTCGCAGTCAGAGGATGCGTCCTTCGGTTTTATAACCTTGATTCCCGAAAAGGCAATTCAACTTGAAGATTCTTTACTAACCCAGACTGTGACTCGAAAATAGTTAGTCATAAACTGATTAAAAAATTGTTTTTTTCCACCAGCGACCAAAGGGCTTGAAGTTTAATTCCAACTCTTTCATAACTGATGGAGTTGATTCCAAAGTGTTGCACTGGAGTATCTCATGACTATCTCGCTAAAATAGATGGGATTTCCTCTCAAGCCCAAAAATGTAACTCGCACGGGCCTGTGGGTTTAGGGTATTTTTATCAATCCTTTTTCGGTTATAAATTTTTTAATTATTCTTACTTATTATCTTGCAAATTTTCCTCGCTCTTAAGCACATAGTGTTTTACTGAATGGCTTTGATAAGCATCTTTAATTCTATCTGTACTTTACCAGGTTAATTCTACTATTCTCTCTCTCTCTCTCTCTCTCTCTCTCTCTCTCTCTCTCTCTCTCTCTCTCTCCTTTTTGCAAGTATCATTTGAAATTGAAGCACTTACAGAATTAACTAAAATCTGTTACATACTAAACTTGCTTAGTGGGTAAAAGTCAGTACTGCAGAAACAAGGTAACATCAGGAATGACCTTTAAGGAGTTTTCTGTCTTGGTTTGCTGGAGAGGCACGTGGGTAGTCGCTTGCATGTAGCGAAGCCTGCAAGTTTTAATATCCTATTTGCAGATCAATTGATGCTTCACTTACATCATATGCACAGGCAAGAAATGCAAAGTCTCAGAGATGATAAAAGGACCAATAGTTAGTGTGTTGAGAGGTTAATGACGATGTTTTCGATGGTGAACAGCTGTGCATTTTGAGTTATAAATATACATGAGTTTTATCACATCACCGTGATTCATATATATATATACGCGTAAAGCTAAAAATGTTCTTTAATAGCTGATTCGCTCTACCTCGCAATTAATGTATGTGCATATATATATATATATATATATATATATATATATAGATATATATAATATAATATATATATAGATAATATGTATTTTTATATCATATTGGACATATATATTAATATAATATATATATATATATATATATATATACATATATATATATATATATATATTATATATATATATATATATATATATATATATTATATATATAGGCGCAGACTGATATTGTCTTGCCTACATTGGAATTGCAGAAAAAAAGCATCTCTGAAATGTTGCCATCAATAACATCCAGCTGTTTAAAAAAAACATTGGAATTGACCGAACACTCACCAACGCCTCTCTCGCAATGAGCTGTTACGTGGTGGGATGCCCATTGCAGGGACAGTTAAGGATCAAGGCCAAGTAAATGATTCTATTTCGTTATGGACGACAAGCTAGTTTGGAGTGTTAGTTTTATTTTCGTACGAATAGATAAACACATACTAAGTAAATCCGTTGTTGCATACATACATAGCAACGAATTTACATATGTATGTATTTATTTATCTGTATGAAAATAAAATATAATACACCATATATATGTATAGTATATATATAAATATAAAATATATATATATATAATATATATATATATATATATATATATATATATATATATATATACATATACATATAATATATATATATATATATATATATATATATATATATATATATATATATATAATATATATATATATATATATATATATATATATATATATATACTATTATAATATATATATATATATATATATATATATATATATATATATATATATATATATATATATATATATATATATATATTATCGCTTTAAGTGAGTAGAGAGAAAGTCATGGACATTGATATTACGCCCAAGCCTGAAGGAGCTCTTAAAATAACGATGTGCGTTGAGAGAAACTGCAGTATGATGCAAAAAGCTTTTCTGTGCTGAGTTCGCTGTGCAGGATGGAGAGCAAGCGTATAGTGAAATAGAATTTTTTTTTTTTTTTTTTTTTTTTTGCCGAAGTATGGTAGAAGTGCGGTTAAATTCTTCATGGGATAAAACTAACACAAAAATTTAATGCGACATGAATTTATTTATTAAAGTTAGTTTAGCTTATTGTAAATTGTAAGCGATAGAGGAAAGGCGTATCTGAGAATTATGTTATAAGGGAGATTTTTAGTGTCAGAATAGAACAGAAGTAACAAAAAGTATTAATAGGCTGGAGGGGTTGCTGTGTGGGGAAACAGATGCGAAGTGAACTGCGATGACAAGAAAAGAAATAAGAAATTTATAGTCACATTAATTTTTCTTTTCTGAATTACGCAGTTACCTGAATATTTAACAATTAGGAATATAAATAATTTCGAAATCTTACTCTTGGAAGTTTCTTACGGCATAAAATATACCGCATTTCATTTGTTTTTTTAGAATATTTGTGGAATACTATAGAACTTTTGATTATTAGCTCTTGAAAAAGACTAATATTTTTTAAACCTTCTCCTCCTTGTATACCAGTATTAATATTTCCTTCGTTTGTACAGGTTTTGTTTTCGAACACATCCTTTTAGATGTCACGTATATAGTGTTTTCTGTTATTACAATGATCTAATGTCATATGCCGGTACAGTGTCTGTTTTTACATTGTTTTCCTCCACTTCAAGCTACTCGAACTTCATATATTCACTTCTTTATTTGCGTACTATTTTATTCGTATTATTATATGGTGCAGCTTGTTTTCCCTAGCTTCTACGACATAACATTTATATAATAGATATACATATATATATATATATATATATATATATATATATATATATATATATATATATATATTTATATATATATATATATATATATATATATTATATATATATATATATTATATATATATATATATATAATATATATATATTTTAACAAGGGATTTCAATTCATATATATATATATATATATATAGATATATATTTAATATTTTATATTATATATATATATATATATATAGATATATATATATATAGAATTATAATATTATATATATATATATATATATATGGAGTGTGTGTGTGTGTGCTATCATTTTTATTTTTTTCTGTATAATATCATAATGTTTTTTATATATTTTTTCAAATAATCAGGGTTTGCTAAGTGTCTATTTAAATCACTTTTTTTTTATTATATACCATTAATTCAAACCTTTTCAAGTGGTTGAAATATATTTACATTTACTTCCTCTCCTCAATCTATTTTGTCTTTCTTTCTTTCTTTTCTATTGTTCTGTTTCAGTGTGCGGTTCCCCTTTATAATTCTTTTACAGCAATGTCGTTAACGTAATAATCAGATTGCTTATTTCCTTTTTCTATTCAGGCATCATTTTCATATTTTATCTTTTTGCTTGGAACCTCCTCTGCCAATCCCTGAGGGTATGACGTCGTCTGACCTTTCCATCAGGGTGTGTGTTTCGGCCTCCTTCAAGAAGACATTCTTTTCAGAGGTTGGGTCCTTTTCTTTAGAATCCTCTTTACTCGTGGTTTTTTCTTGTATCATATTTTTCTTTGGATCTAGTTAATTAAATATTCTTACAAGGTAGCAGTTTTTGAGTTATGGTGATCATATTCTAGATTCATTTTGTTTCGATTTTGTTTTTATATTTTAGATTCACTCTCTCTTTCAGTACACGTTTACCTGATTAAATTCCTATCACACACACACACCACACACACACACACACACACACACACACACATATATATATATATATATATATATATATATATATATATATATATATATATATATATATATATATATATATAAATTGATGACTTGGACTTGTGTGGCCTGTTGGCAGCGGTCTGTTCTTTCAATCGAAATACCTGGGTTCGATCCTGATGTTATTCAGAAGTTTATTTCTGTTCCACACGGGATTGTGTGTTGAATATATATATATATATATATATATATATATATATATATATATATATATATATATATATATATATATATATATATATATAAATGATGTTTACAAAAAGTAACCACCTCGCCCAGTCTACTTTACATTATCGCTCCAATATTAACTTCTTTTTTGTTTATAATTCGTGTAATACAATCCAGACCTAAATTTGGATCTGCCATTGTCCTCTTGCATCCCTTAATTCCCCCTCACACTTACTGGCGCAGCCATTACCCAAAGCCCCTTGCTCCCAAAATACAGCTTATTTGAAACCAACCTGCCACCAACTTTGTATGAGAGCGCAATGATGAATTATATTCCATCAGAGCTTTAACAGATATTGAAATTTGAACGAACGCCAAACCTCTCTTTAGGCTTTCTCTCTTTTGCTGTTCGCTCTCCTTTGCTATTTCTCCGTCATAAGTTACATAAAAATCTTTTGAAATTATTTCTCTTTATACTTGATTACATTTAAACGGTTATTATTGCTTGAGTATGTATATAAAAAGTTAGATAGTCAATACTTTTTTTATTGCTACATTTTGGTTTGTATCCTTCTTTTGTAACACACGGTCTTAATGTTCTCAGTCTCTGGCTTAATCCTCAGATGTATTCCCATTATGAATAATAATAATAATAATAATAATAATAATAATAATAATAATAATAATAATAATAATAATAATAATAATAATAATGATAATAATAATAATAATAATAATAATAATAATAATAATAATAGAGTGGGTTAGGTCGTCAATGGACGGATTTGCAAGCATTTTTGAAAACAGCTTATGGTTCAAAGGAACACGGAGATATGGTGAGGGACCTTCGGGGTCTTTATAAACTACGGAAGGGCACTAATAGCCTCGTAGGACATAGTTCAAAACTTTTTGACGCAGTGGCGGATTGGGTAGGAAAATTGAAAACATCTAAATGGGTTACAGGGAGTTATGTCTCTCTTGAGAACATTCATAAACTGATCTATTTTTCCCTGTTCTTGCACGATGTACCGGATGCGATGGTAAATAGTTTTGATGAAAAGATTGAACTTACTTCAGACGAAGAATTACTTTATGCCCAAATTGAGAAACATGTGTCTAAATGTCCCACTGTAGATAGTACAATTTTTAATGGGACAGGCCCGAAGGATAGAGTGCAAAGAGACACAGAATTTTCTTCTCCCCATCTGTGTGCAAAAGTTGAATATAACAAAAGATCAATCGATCAAAAGCAACAGCAGTTGCGGTGTTTCAACTGCAATAAACCAGGGCATCCAAAGAAATTACGTTAGGTTAAATATTGTGGAATGTGTAAGAGTACCGATCATTATTGGCAGTCTTGTCCGTCTCAGATACGGAGAGATGCGAGGCCTACACCTCAAGGTTCTGGTAATTATAATGTGAGAACTTCCCAGGCAGGTCAAACCAGAGGGCAAAGGGATCGGCAAAATTTTTGGGAGCCCGATCAACAAAAAGGGTACAGGTGATTGGTACGTGCCATTGTGGTCTCAAGGGGGACGCCCCAGAGCCCAGGCCTATAGTCTATGGAACAGTAGGGGATGTGGATATCCCGATATTTATAGACTCTGGTGCGTCTATAAATTTAATGGACTATAATTTGTATCAATCCATGTTTTCCAATTACCCTTTGCAACCCTCAACGGAGACGGTGTGATGTGCAAGCCCATAGATTAAATACCCTGGGTTGTGTTCAAATACAGTTTACTCTCGGTGACAGAGTACTAACAAAACCATTTTTGGTAATGAAAGGAATTGCGTTGGGCAACAGACTTTTGCTGGGTCATCCTGCTTGTAGAAGACACAAGATTTTGATCCATGCGGGTGTTAATGGGATAACAGTCGGGATACCGGCTGTTTTTCTGCCTTATGAGGACGTGATTAGAATGGAGGACATGGAGGTTATTGAAAAAGGAGATGTGCTCGGTGATGTTAATGGCGGTGATACGCGTGTTATGGAGAAATGTAATACTAAAACCCACGTTGCTGATATGGGAAATGATTACGGGGGTTCTATCAGAGTTCACGGTGATAACAATGGTGGTGATGATACTTTGGATGGTGATGTTAATACTAATATTAATGTTATTTCTGATACTAACAATGCTGGGGATGATACTGAGGGTGGTAATGTGTATGAGGTTGTGGACAGGGGAGGTACTAACCACAAATATAGAGATGTTTTATCCGGAGATATTATGTTACTACCTGGTTCGAAGTTTATGGTAAAAGTTAAATTGAAGGAAATGAGAAAACCCACAGATGTGTGCGTTATTGAAAATAGCGAGAAGCTTAGAGGGGTTGTTAGCACGTCATCGGTGAACAGTGTATCCAAGGATGGGTTTACTTGGTTTGAATTACTAAACTGTAATGATACAGTTAGGAGATACCAGAAGAATACATATATATTTGATTTCCAAGATTGGAGTTGTGATAGTGGTTCAGTGGCTATCGTAGAGGGGAAACCTGAGTTTTCAGAGGAAGAAATGCAATCAAGGAAACGAATATTTAGAGAACATTTAGCTAATGCGGATTATAGCGAACACGTTGAAGCGATAAGCGAGCTCTTGGCAGAATTTGGGGATACGGTAGCCTTACAAGGTGATAAATTGAGGTTGACTAATGTGTTAGAGAAATAAGGTAAATTTGGAGAGTGGCACAAAACTTATTTATATTCCTGCATATCGCATACCTTTCAAAATCAGAGAACAGGTAGAGAAAGAGGTTCAGTAGATGGGAAGAAGAAGGAATCATTAGACCTAGTTTGTCTCCTTACAACTTTCCCTTGTTAGCGGTGCCTAAGAAAGACGCTTCTGTCCGTGTATGCGTCGATTTTAGACGTTTAAATGAAAAGACAATCCCTGACTGCTACCCAGTCGCGTGCATACCAGATCTTTTTGTTGAAATTGGGGGACATAATATTTATAGCTCAATTGATTTGGCGCAGGGTTTTTTACAGGTCCCTCTTAGTGAAAGTAGCAAGGAATATACCACTTTTGCAGTGCCCAAGGGACACTATGAATTTACGCGAATGCCTTTCGGTTTATCGGGCAGTCCGATGACCTTTACCAGGTTGGTGAACACAGCTTTCCACGGGTTATTGGGCAAAAATGTTTTTGTGTATATTGATGACATCCTAGTCGCAACAGACATGATCGCGCAACACCTGGAAGTTCTTACAGAAGTACTTAGGAGGCTTAGATTAGCGGGGTTGAAAATTAAGCTAGCCAAGTGTTCGTTCTTGAAAAA
>NC_087210.1:16553324-16580759 GCF_015104395.2 Macrobrachium nipponense | reverse complement strand
TGCTTGGTCAATAACCTTGAAGTTAGCCCATGATGTCGCCGCAGAGGATTCTTTTATTATGCTCAGTCCTTGCATGATTAAATATTGCTCCTTTCTGCGTGTGACAGGAGTTCCTCTTGGAGAGGCGCATTGACATCATCCCAATGTAAGTTCCTAGGCATCCTGAGATTGGGCACTTGTATTTGTAGATGACGTTCGTCCTCTTAAAGGGATCCTGTGACGGTGTGGGGTTATTCTTCATAATAAGGTTGCACGTTTTCTTGGTTCTATAGAATATGATCAAGTTGATCTCTTTTTTGTTGTCGGTTGGGGAAGCGTGATTCTTGATTATTTCCCGTAGGGCTCACTCGTCTTCTTTATATCGCCGATGGAAGGTTCCCTTGTAGAAAAAATTAATTTTGTGCTTGGGGTCTGGGCGGGGTTCCTGTAGGTAACACTTCTCCATGCTCTTCCTAAAGACGTTCTGGATGCTGCGGTTGGTGTGACCGTTGTTTACTAGGACCTGGGCTGCACGTTCCATCTCCTTATGAGTGTCTGCCCATGTTGAACAATGGGAAAGAGCTCTCCTGACCAGGCGCTGATGGTGGTGTCCTTATAGCGTTTAGGGCATTCACTCTCGCTCTTCAGACGCATTCCCAGGTTTGTGGGCTTTGTGTAGACCCTTGTAGTGAACGAACCCTCCTTCTTTTCAACCAGGACGTCCAGGAAGGGAAGACGGCCATCACGGCTATGATCGATGGTAAATCGTAAACGGCTGTGGGCATTAAAGGCTTGACGAATTTCCTTGATCTCCGCCATTGTTCCTGCTTGCAGGAACTCCGCAGACGACTTCAAACTATGTGTGCTGGGGATTTAGGGGGTGAGAATAGAATTAAGTTGTTTAGTGAGGTGGTATGTGGGTGCTGGTATTTGGCTAATGATAGGTCTTAAAGGGTTTCCTTGTTTATGAGTTTTTACATTACCATAGATGTACCCGAGGTTGTAGGGAGGTGTAAGACGTTAGTGGGTGCGTTGATAGTTTCTATGATCCTATTGGCTTTGCGTCTAATGTCGTCTACGGGGTTCTTGGTAATGCTCGAAACTTAGTGGTATCAGCGAGGATCTCGTCGATTTTTTGTCTATACTTGGTAGTCTTGATAAGTACTAGAGCTGCGTTTTTGTCGGCTCTCCTGATGGTGATGTCTTCGTTTTCTCTCAAACTTTTAGCAGCATCCCGCAGACGGCGATCGACGATGTCTGTAAGGGCTTCTGCTAAGAGGAGAGGTTGAAAGGCGTCGGTGGTGTGTACATTTCCAGGGCTTACTTGTTTCAGTATCGTCTCCGTAAGGTATTCTATCTCCATCCTCTTTTTGAGGGGACAGGGCGAGAGATGAAGTGGCAATTCAGGCCTTTCTTGTGTATGTCCTCTTCTTCGCTAAACAATTTAATTCTATTCTCACCCCCTACATCCCCAACCGCCTCCCCACCAACAGCGCCAGCCCACCCCCCCCACTGTCCCTGCCCCACCACCAGCGGCACCAGCCCGCCTCCCCACCACCAAATCCCCACTACCAGCACCCAGCCCGTCTCCCCACCATCCCTCCCCTACCGGTGGAGCCCAGCCACCCGCCTCTCCACCAATCCTCCCCACACCTAGCGGCGCCCACCGCATCTTCGCACCACCATCACTCCCCACTGGCTGCGACCAGCCCGCCCTCTCCCCACCGTCACTCTCCCCCCCTGGCGGCACCCAGCCGGCCTCCCCACCGTCCCCTCCCCACTGGCTTGCGACCAGCCCGCCTCCCCACCGTCACTCCCCCCCTGGCGGCACCCTCGCCCGCACCCCTCCCCACCGTCCCCTCCCCACTGGCTGCGACCAGCCCGCCTCCTCCACCGTCACTCCCCTCCTGGCGGCACCAGCCCGCTCCCCACCGTCCCCTCCCCTATAGCGGCGCCCAGCCCGCCTCCCCTGAATGAAAGAAAGAAAGGAAGAAGGAGAAGAAAAGAGAGAGAGAGAGAGAGATAGAGAAAGCATCTCGTAGAGCATCTCCACAAGATGCTCCTCTCTCTCTCTCTCTCTCTCTCTCTCTCTCTTTATCCACTTAACACCTCTGCCACTGAATCCTCTGAATGCTCCTGAGGCTTCCAGAAATCCTTAGATTTTCCTTTGGATTCGAGGAATCAATAAAACGCTAAGAAAACATTTTAACATTTTTATTTCTGTACAAGTTCAGTTTCTATCAAGGTTTAACAAAGCAGTTATTCAAAACAAACATAAAACTTTCCATACAATTAACTTTCTCCTCAGTTTACATGATGTGATTCGACTTCGTGTGGCCATCACAGGCTTCATTCCGCCATTCCCTGAAAACGTACAGCTGTTTCTGTAGTTTACAGTTGTACTTCAGGCGTCTGTATTTCTTCTGGAAGTTCTTCAGGTCCCACAGCAATTTCTCATTCGCTCCTCGCAGTTGTCGAACCTTATCTTCCAGCTGGTTGTTCCGTTCTCACTGGGCACCGACCTTCCTCTCCAGCGACTCGAGGCGACGATCTCGTTCCTCTAGCAGGGATGTCAGCTCGTTCCTCTTGAGTTCTGCTGCTTGAACTGCACACAGGAGTCGACACTTTTCTTTCCAGAGGTCTTCCACTTCCTTCTGCAGGGGCTGGAGACTGAGCTCGTTGTCTTTCCTATCGGACTCTCGTTGCCTCTGAAGCAGTTAGATCCCTTGGTTTCTCACATGATGCATCGTTTCTCTGCCCAATTTCCTTAGCGTTGTCCTTAAGCTACTAATTTTCTTCTATGATCTGGAGGATCTTGTCTTCCAGCTGTCGTTTCTCCCTCTTCTCTTGATCTTTCTCCTTCTTCAGAAACAATGTTTCAACTTCCTCATGAGTGACCTGTATCGCACGAGTGTGTTCTTCCCTGTCCCAACGTTATGCATCTCTCCATAGTTGCCGAGCCTCTGCTGCAATTGAAGCTTATGCTGTCCAAGTTCATCCGTTGTTCTCTCTGAAAACTGGATGGTGTCTCGCAAGGCCGCAGTTCTCTCGTTAAGTTCTTTTTCCTTGCTTGGTACCTCGGCCCCAACATCAGGCATCCTCGGCCTCACCAGTGAATAGACCGCTACAGAAAACAAGATGACTATTCCTCCGTTGGACTTCTCTCTTTTCCCAGAACATCTCTGGACCAAGGCTTCCCAGGAACAACAGTTGCCAAGGCCAGGAAAGGCCATATTTTCTTTAAACTGGAATCCAAATCTGAAGTATGTTACTCTCCACTCTCGATTTTTCATTGATTATCTATATTTCTCGAGAGATATTTCGATTTGTCAAAATATATCAGGAAAGATTTTGAAAGTTTAGAGAGAGAGAGAGAGCGAGAGAGAGAGAGATTGTAATTTAGCGTAAAAAATAGAGTACCGGTATGTTTACATATGGAATAGGAAATTTAATCTTTGTACCATAACTTTTTTTTCCGTCCATAGTGCCTTCAGTTGACGTCTTTTGCAATATTATTCTGTATATATATATATATATATATATATATATATATATATATATATATATATATATATATATATATATATATATATATATATATATATATATATATATACATCTTACAAGTGTGTAATGTTAGTGAATTACATATCATGTCTTGCTTGGAGACAGATTGAGCTGTAGGGGCAGCCTTCTTGAAATGAAGGAATCTGATATGTATGCATTTTAATCTGGAGGCTGCTCGTCCTGTCGTCAAGGCAGTTTGGGGTGTGTCAAGTATGTACATTCGTTTATACGGATGTTACAGGTCTAATCGACCAAGGCACTTGCGAAGGCAGGCATTCCTTTTGTGAGAAGAAAGAGGTCGGTTTGGTACACGTCAGGTGGTCGAAGAGAAAAACCCCCGCCCTCTTTAAGATGGGTCCTATTCCATGATATTAGAGACGGAATTCTCTATCCTGACTGATACAATGAAACGATTGACATTCTGGGTCTGGGAGTGAATTCTTAGCCAGTAGGGTAGAATGATAGCTTACTAGTTTTCTTTGTGGGCAGATTTGGGTTTTTATCACTATGACTTATTAATCATTTTTTTCTATCTCATGTTCATCTGCTTTGGGTAATAAATAGTATATTTTTGTATTTACGTGATCATAATAGCCTAGTGACATGTTTGCAGACAGAGGGCACCATTGACAACAGGTAAGGGTTTCCAATATATGTAGTTTTGATAAAAGGGTGTAAGAGTGGTGGCAGGCGGTTTAAGAAGCTTTTTATATATTTTATAAGCTGTAAGTACGCTAATGAAGAGACTGGTGACTAGTTAGACATAGATGTTTTTTGGTAGGAAAAGGGATTATAATCATGTCACAGGCAACTCGGGGCTCTTTTTGCTGATTCAATGGGTTGGGTATTGAGAGCGTTGTGCATCTCTCTGGCTCAGTCAGTGTCGGCCCTTTTGTGATTCTTGAAAACCAGTTTTTTAAAGCGTGAAGGGAAAAAGTTTAATTTTCGATGTATTAAAGTGTTTCACGAGTGTGGTAAACAGGCTACGCATATTTGCGGTGCGTATACGAATTCGGTTTCCAGCCATATGAAGACGTGAGTGAATTTTCAAGCTTTCTTTCCTATTTTCTCCTTTTTATCTTTTATTCTTTTTATTTTTGTTGTTTTTATTGTTGTTTGTATTCTTTTTTTGTTTGTGGCGAATTTACTTGAGGGGGCATTTTTGTTTTGATATGTCTCGAAATTCGACGGACATGGTAATGTTGTGAGCAGGGTTTTTTGTTGTGAGTCACACCCTGAGAGAGAGAGAGAGAGAGAGAGAGAGAGAGAGAGAGAGAGAGAGAGAGAGAGAGCGTTGGTGTGTGTGAGTCTGGTGTCGCCGGTTTGGATCGCTTAGTAAGCGTTTTGCATTTTTTTTTTCTTTTTCTATATCCTCCCTATTTTTTTTTTTTTTTTTTTTTGTTGCTTTCGTGGGATGATATACTGGGTGCGGGGCGGCGTTTTGCTTTTTGTTATCCATTATTGGGGAAAATTTGTAAATAATTTTTCTGGATTGGGTTTTGTTTATATAAATACCATTGATGTTATTGAATATCGGGGAATCTTGTAAAACAAAAGAGCTTTCGGAAAGAGAGAAAGATGGCGGATACTAACAGTACCACAACGCTGCTACATCACGTAACGAACGTGAGTGCAGGCATGAGTCCTTTCAGAGGGATGGTAGATGGCGTGCTATCACAACCTGTACAAATTTCCATTGAAGGGGCGAATAATTATTTAGCTGGAAAGAATATAAGAGATGATATAGAGGCATTTAGAGAGGCGAAAGCTTTGCTTGATTTCAATAGAGCAGATTTCTCCCACCATTGCAGGAGTTTCCAATTTACAAAATGTCGCTCTTGGATGGATTTGCAAGCATTTTTGAAAAACATCGTATGGCTCAAAGGAACACGGAGATATGGTGAGGGACCTTTGGGGTCTTTATAAACTACGGAAGGGCACTAATAGCCTCGTAGAACATAGTTCAAAACTTTTTGATGCAGTGGCAGATTGGGTAGGAAAATTGAAAACATCTAAATGGGTTACAGGGAGTAATGTCTCTCTTGAGAACATTCATAAGCTGATCTATTTTTCCCTGCTCTTGCACGATGTACCGGATGCGATAGTAAATATCTTTGATGAAAAGATTGAACCTACTTCAGATGAAGAATTACTTTATGCCCAAATTGAGAAACATATGTCTAAATGTCCCACTGTAGATAGTACAATTTTTAATGGGACAGGCCCAGAGGGATAGAGTGCAAAAAGAGACAATTTTCTCCTCCCCGTCTGTGTGCAAAAGTTGATTATAACAAAGATCAATCGATCAAAAGCACAGCAGTTGCGCTGTTTCAACTGCAATAAACCAGGCATCCAAAGAAATGTGTAGGTTAAATATTGTGGAATGTGTAAGAGTACCGATCATTATTCGCTGTCTTGTCCATCTCAGATACGAGAGATGCGAGGCCTACACCTCAAGGTTCTGGTAATTATAATGTGAGAACATCCCAGGCAGGTCAAACCAGAGAGCAAAGGGATCGGCGAAATTTTTGGGAGCCCGATCAACAAAAAGGGTACAGGTGATTGGTATGTGCCATTGTGGTCTCGAGGGGGACGCCCCAGAGCCTAGGCCTATAGTCTATGGAACAGTAGGGGATGTGGATATCCCGATATTTATAGACTTTGGTGCGTTTATAAATTTAATGGACTATAATTTGTTTCAATCCATGTTTTCCAATTACCCTTTGCAACCCTCAACGGAGACGGCGTGTGATGTGCAAGCGCATAGATTAAGTACCCTGGGTTGTGTTCAAATACAGTTTACTCTCGGTGACAGAGTACTAACAAAACCATTTTTGGTAATGAAAGGAATTGTGTTGGGCAACAGATTTTTGCTGGGTCATCCTGCTTGTAGAAGACACAAGATTTCGATCCATGTGGGTGTTAATGGGATAACAGTCAGGATGATGACTGATATGGGAAATGATTGCGGGGGTTCTATCAGAGTTCACAGTGATAACAATGGTGGTGATGATACTTTGGATGGTGATGTTGATACTAATATTAATGCTACTTCTGATACTAACAATGCTGGGGATGATACTGAGGGTGGTAATATGTATGAGGTGGTGGACAAGGGAGGTACTAACCACAAATATAGAGGTGTTTTATCCAAAGATATTATGTTACTACCTGGTTCGAAGACTATGGTAAAAGTTAAATTGAAGGAAATGAGAAAACCCACAGATATGTGTGTTATTGAAAATAGCAAGAAGCTTAGAGGGGTTCTTAGCACGGCATCGGTGAACAGTGTATCCAAGGATGGGTTTACTTGGTTAGAATTACTAAACTGTAATGATACAGTTAGGAGATACCAGAAGAATACATATATATTGGATTTCCAAGATTGGAGTTGTGATAGTGGTTCAGTGGCTATCTTAGAGGGGAAACCTGAGTTTTCGGAGGCAGAAATGCAATCAAGGAAACAAATATTTTGAGAAAATTTAGCTAATGCTGATTATAGCGAACATGTTGAAGCGATAAGCGAGCTCTTGGCAGAATTTGGAGATACGGTAGCCTTACAAGGTGATAAATTGGGGTTGGCTAATGTGTTAGAGAAATAAGGTAAAATTGGAGAGTGGCACAAAACCTATTTATATTCCTGCATATTGCATACCTTTCAAAATCAGAGAACAGGTAGAGAAAGAGATTAATAGATGGGAAGAAGAAGGAATCATTAGACCTAGTGTGTCTCCTTACAACTTTCCCTTGTTAGCGGTGCCTAAGAAAGACGGTTCTGTCCGTGTATGCATCGATTTTAGACTTTTAAATGAAAAGACGATCCCTAACTGCTACCCAGTCGCGTGCATACCAGATCTTTTTGTTGAAATTGGAGAACATAATATTATAGCTCAATAATTTGGCGCAGGGTTTTTTACAGGTCCCTCTTAGTGAAAGTAGCAAGGAATATTACCGCTTTTTCAGTGCCCAAGGGGGGTACACTATGAATTTACGCGAATGCCTTTCGATTTATCGGGCAGTCCAATGACCTTTACCAGGTTGGTGAACACAGTTTTGCACGGGTTATTGGGCAAAAATGTTTTTGTGTAAATGGATGACATCCTAGTCGCAAACAGACACAATCTCACAGCACCTGGAAGTGCTTACAGAAGTACTTAGGAGGCTTAGATTGTGGGTGTTGAAAATTAAGCTAGCCAAGTTCGTTCTTGAAAAAAGCAGATCATATATCTAGGCCACGTCATATCTAAGGAAGGGGTTAGAGTAAATGACGATAAAGTCAAACAAAGCAATAGCGAATTTTCGCACCCCCAGATCAAAGAAAGAGACTAAATCATTCCTGGGCATCGCCGGTTTGGTTTCTTCAGGAGGTTTGTGAAAGGGTTCTCTAATATAGCAGCTCCCTAAACTGATGTATTGCGGGAAGACATTCAATTTCAATGGAAGGACCCCAGGTGGAGAGTTTTTCAAGAGCTCAGGATGCGCTAATGAATCCCCCTGTTTTGAAGTTTCCAGATTCTAGTGAAGCTTTTACATTAGTGACTGATGCAAGCCAGGAAGGTATAGGTGCTTGCCTTATGCAAAAGTTCGATGGGAAATTCCATCCCATAGGTTTTTATAGCAGGAAGTTCAGGACAAAGGGCAGCAACGAGAGATCCATGGCAACTATAGATAAAGAAGCCTATGCAATAGTGTCGAGCTTAGTTCATTTTAAAATGTGACTGATGGGGAATAAAGTAGAAGTTCTTACAGCCCACAAGCCATTATTAAATCTTTTTAATAAACCTGATTTGTCGCCTAAAAGACCTCGATGGTTTTTAACTATCAGAGATTTTGATGCAAAGCTCAAATATATAGAGGGAAAATTTAACGTGGTTGTGGATGCTCTCAGTAGGAGTTTTCACGACACGGAAGGATTCCAAGTCGCGCAAGTCACTAGCGAAACCATACAATGGGATATACCTCTCATAGAGCAAAGGCAAGATGAAGACGAGATTCTAGCAGATGCAAAAGCTAAGAGGGGAATTAGTTAGGAAACGTTATAAGTTGCCTTTTTCGGGTTTGGAGTTAGAAGGTAATCTATTGGTTAGGAAAATTAAATATAAGTTGAGAACCAGTGAAAGTAAAGGATTTATGACACAGATCGTAATTCCAAAAGTTCTAATTCCAGTGTTTTTGGATATAGAGGGGAATAGAAAAAACGTATGATGAGGTTTGTGCTAAATACATTTGGAAAAACATGGGGAAAGATATGGAAAATTTTGTAAGGAATTGTACGGTGTGCAATGCATGAAAGCCTGCAAGGACAACTTCATGCAAATTAGAATTGTATCCTATACCGAGTAGACCTTTTCAGAGAATACGCATGGATGTCCTGGGGAATTTTTGTGAGTCTAGGTATGCGAACAAGTACTTGTTAGTGATAATAGATGAAATTACAAGGATAGTGGAAATTTTCCCACTTAAGCATAAAACGGCCGAAGAAGTAGCCAATAGCGTTTTTCAATGGTATCATTTGCAGATATGGCTCACCCGAAGTACTATTAACCGACAATGGTAGAGAATTTGTGAACAAAACCTTGGAATGTGTAGCTGAAGTCATGAGGATACAGAAAGTAATAACAATTATTCCATACAGACCCGAGGCTAATGGGTTGTGCGAACGAGCAAACAGGAAAGTGCTCGAGGCTCTCAGGAAAAACTGTAGGTGGTAATGATAAGAATGGGACAGATATGTTAATGTTGTTAGACATAGTATTATCACTATGGTTAGTGATTCCATTAAAATGTCCCATTTGAGGCTTTGTTTGGGGAGGATACGATCGAGGCGTTGGTATCCACAGCGAGAGAGAGACATGCTTGTCTTAGCCGTAATTTCGAATCCACAACCAGAGATATGGTACAGAAGAGCAATAGTAAAACATCTGATCCCAAGATCAATGTCGGAGACAAGGTATTTCTAAAACTTAACGTGAGAAATGAACTAAATTACAAATTAGGCCCAAAGTTTGAAGGTTCTTTCAAAGTCATGAAGAGAAAATTGGAAACAATTTGTAGTGTAAAGGATAAAACAGGTCGGTCGAGGTTAACACATATCTCAAAATTGAAAAGAATTGGTTGTGGGTGATTAATATATTGTCGCGTAATTGCATTTTTTTTTTTCTTTTTTTTTTTGGCAATTTTGGTGGGTGAATGCTTTTTTACTTTTTTTTTGTTTTTTTTTTTTTTCTCTTTTATTTCCTTCTACTTTTTTTTTTTTCTTATTATGTGCAAATCTGTGGCGTTTTGGTGTATGATTTCGGGGTTAATATTTTACGTGGGAAGTTGTTGAAATATGGCAAATTTTTTGTTTTAGCTGAGAAAAAACGTGATGATAAACATGTGATTACTCCTGTGTGGGTATGATATTTGGGCTGAATTTTTTGTGGTTTCACGAGCCGATAGGTAATATTGGGGTTTTATATAATTCGGGTAATGTCGTGGGGAGTTATGATTTAAGGAAAAATTTTTTTTTGGGGGGGAGGGGGAGGATTTTTTCTTGAGTGGGGTTATTAATTAATGGAGGAAATATTTTTATTCACTGGAGTGGTGTTTATTATTAAGATGGTGATTTATATATATATATATATATAATATAATATATATATATATATATATATATATATATATATATATATATATATATATATATATATAATATATTATTGTTACGTATATAGGGCCTTGTGAGAGACTAGATACGTAAACGGAAGTAATTTAGGGATTTCAAGAGGGAATTGCTTGAACTTACCGTAAACTTTCTTTAGAGGGAAGGTCGCCAGAAAACTCAGCTCGTTACTTTAAACTATTTATTTACAAAAAGGCCTGTGCTGGCCTGGAGAAAAGTTAAATGATATTGGCCCCCACGTTGGGGCTTATAGTCTCATTCAATTCAAGCTGATTTTCATTCACTTGGGTTAATGCACACTTGCGAGCAGAGAGACGGCACGTGACTCATGGAATCTGGAAAAGAATCCCAGATTAAACGACATAAAAGGAAAAAATGACTTCTTGCTTTGATTAAGGCTGATTAATTCTCTAAACATGGGGAAGGTAAACTCGAATGGTTTCACTGAGGTATGCACGAAAACTAGGTCTTTAACAAGTCAACAAAGGGGAGCACGTGGCCCGATGAGGACAAAGGGCTTCTGATGTAGAAGGGGTAAAAATAAGAATTGGAAATGAATTTAGCAAGAGTCGTGATGGTATGTAAAAAGTGCTGGGTTGAAGTTTACACTTTCAGACGTACCTTTATGCAATATTCTGTGTATCCTTGTAGAAGAATGCGGTCCGACCTCTGTTCAGGTCTGGGGTCCGTGTCCACCAGTGCGTCGTGGGTAGGCCTAATTTTGGGAGGCTGGCAATTTGACCTCTGTCGAGATCACGTCCCGCAGCTGACTGAGAGCGATACTGCTTGCTTTCGAATCACGGGGCTTCCAAAAAACCGCCTCGAGCATTGCCTGAAAGGTGGTAAACACAACGCCAGCAAATTGGGAAGGAAAATAGGTCTTATTGTAGAAGTCCCTAAAATCCATCTCGAAGCCTAGCTACTCTTGTGACCTGCCTCTCTTACCCTAAGCTTCCGTTCAGACCGGAAATATCATTCCTACGACATCCCCACTCTCCCAACAACAGTAGCGTCAGGAGACGGCATGGCTGCTACTTTTATAATTAAAACAAAACTAAAACTCTGCTGGGAAGGCGAGGCGTTCTATAAACGTAGCAGCTCCCCTGTTAGGAAGGCATTCACTCCCTTTCGGGCGTGAAGGTCTTGGCTTAAATAAGTTGATCGCCTCGACAACCCAGTTCTCCTACTCTAACTTGAAGTTTTTGAGCAGCGATACGACTGACTACAATGGCCTAACCTAACTTATAGGCAAAGATGCTAAGTGTACTAACTTAATATAGTGATGTAGTCTAGCCTAATAAATAACTACAGGTTGTCCTTGTGACGACAGTCTACTCTACCCCTAGATAAGGTTACTTGAAAATTCTACTGGCTACTAAACCTAATGCCCTGGTACTAAATCATTAGCCTAACCTACTCAATACATTTAAATGAAGACGCAATCATTCCAGAGTGTGGTACGCACAGCAGTAGTTCAGCGACGGAATTGTAAAAATACATGATAAGAGGTAATGATGCTTGGGGATGATGAGTGGTTAGTTGACCCAGGAAGGGAAATGCAATGAGGTAGTTATATTTAAGTGAGGGTTAGTATTACAATGGCTAGGGGTTAGAGGGTTAGTGCTACTGGCCAGAGATCAGGCTGGCTACCTTCTCTGGGTAGGTGCCAGGATCATTTCTGCAAATGAATGTGACACTGTACCTCAGGCCACCAGGTGTCAAGGAGAGGCATGTGGCTCTTGGGTTAGTTTGTTAATGATTGGTTACGTCCCGTTCTTCTTCTTCTTCTTATACCTCCAGGACCGGGCTGGCTATACCAGTCCTAGAGTAGACGGGGGCACCGACTCTGGGGAAAGGCCAGAAACGCCGGCAGGAGCAGAGGCAGTGGTAGCCTGAGGGATTTCAGGAGAACACCCTACTTCGGTATCTGCAGCAACCGTCGTAGAGGTGGAACCTACTGCAGGGGAGGCCCTCACTTCGGCTGCTGCGGCAGCCGTCGTAAGGGGAAAACTCCAGGCTGACTCCTGGTCGGGCAGTTCCTGGTTTTCCAGAGGAGGTATGAAGGTTTAGGTCTGCCGGAGGTTCATCCTCGGGCGACAGTGGTGAGGGTGAAGAAGACGGAACTAGTGATTGGCCATGGGCCTGCGGTAAGCTCCATGCCTGTTGGAGGATCTCCTGTGGAGGATCCTTGGGTAGGTTAGGCGCCGGCACTAGCTCGGGGCCAGGCGCAGAAGTCAAGTTCTGTGGTGGCTCTACGTTCCAGCTGGACGGAGCTTGGCACTGCTCAGTGCTGCCAAGTGGCACTGGCAGAGAGTTGAGGTCGACTGGACCTGTGACGGGTACCGGAGGTGCAATACCTCTCAGCGTGCCCTTGGGAAATGGGAGACAGAGGCTCCTGTCTCTTGTTGAAGGCTAGGCCTTGTGGAAAATGGACAGTGTCCGCTGCTGGTAGTTTTGCTAGGGCACCTAGGCCAATTAGTAGAGTGCCCTATTACGTTACAGGTTTTGCAACGGAACTGCGAATGGTCAATCTCCCTCCTTGGTAACGGGGGAGACTGTTGGTGGACATACTTCCTAGAGGAAGTAGAATTTCGATGACTTCCTTGCCTTGGAGTGATTTGTTGTGGGGTTTAGGGACCCTTAGGCTTTTTGGGAATGCGAGGGAGACTTCATGTCTTGCCCTAGGAGGAGGTCGTAACCTCCTGGAATGTAGCTTGCAACTGCAAGGGTACAAACTTTGGAGAAGTGAGGTCTAGTGACCCGCAATTGGACGGTCGGAAGGATCAGTTTAATGTGATTGATACCTTCAATGGTGATCAATCGACGTCTATCAACATTAGCCCCTCGGGGAATTCTGTCTTCCCGTATCAGGGAGATTTGAGCGCCAGAGTCGTCGTAGGCTCTGACGTGGCTTGGCTGATAATGGCTTTGGAGGGGTGCGACTGTTATAGGGCCCTTAGCTGGGGTCCTAGAGAAGAAGGATTGGTGACGGCCATTGCGATGGCCGGAATATTGTGGCTTCCGCGCACCCTCCGTAATTTGCAGACATGTGACCCTTGCGGCCACAGTCTCGGCAGAACTTGTCCAGAACCTCTTCCGTGGCACTGGATGATAAGGCCGAGATGGCCCACAGGTTGCGAATCTGCGGAGTCACCAAGGCTGGCAGTGTGCTCTGGCACAGGTGAAGAGTCCTCTCTGGCAGTGATGTGACGTGGGGAGGTTAAGGAAACCTCCGTAGAATCACCCTCGGAAACAAGTCGGGGTTAACTGGTGGGCTTACCTCTTCCAAAGGGGAGGAGGTAGGCGGTAAAGTGGTAAGAGGCTGAGATGGTGCGAAGAAACTTCGGGCTCTGACACTGGGTCAGGGCCAGGTTCGCAAATAGACAGGATGTCGGGGACATCGGAGGCACTAGCCTCTGAACCTAAAATTGAGGTGTGGTTATCTGGCATGCTGCAGGTGTCCGGTGCATCTGGTAGTGGGAGCTGCGTCCAGGGGAGATACGGCTTTAGTAAATCTCGGCCCAATATCACCTGATAAACATCATGAAATTGGTCCACTACGCCCAGGCGGCACAATGTGGTTTCCTTGGTCACCTGGTCCAGAAAGGGCATTTTCACATTCAGAAGGACCGAAGGAACAGAATAGAGGTTACCGTCAATCCATTTGAACTGAATTTCTTTGTCCGTCCGGATTTTGGCCACCCCTAGGCAATGCCTTTCTGGAAATAAGGGAGACCTGGGCTTCGGTGTCGGCCATGACTTGTACCCACCGATAGGGCGTAGGTGACAGTTCATCAGGCAGGGCTACATGGTAGCCTTGGAGAAGTTCACCCTGGAAGCTCTCCTCCCAAGGTAAGAGACCGACTTGGGCACTGGTCGGAAATCCACAGCATGCCCACGCACACAACAAGTGGTGCAGAACCTCCGCAACCCTCTTACCGGGAGTCCAGCTCATGGTCTGGGGCTTGGAAACTAGCAGAGAGATTGCGTCATCTAGGAGAGCTAGCTCATGCTTTCTCTCTTCTTCTCTTTCCTTTCTCTGCTTCTCTGGCTATCCTCTTCTGCTTCTGCGGCTTTCCTCTCTGCTTCTCTTTCTCCTTTCCCTGCTGGTGCGCAGCAGCCTGCTGCGTCTTTATCCACTGGTCAAGGGCTGGTCCAGTGTAACCAGCCTCCCTGCCCAGAGTTATGAGGGCTCCGAGCTTCTCTAGCTCTCTGGCAAAGAAGTCGCGGGAAGCAGGGGAAGACATTTCCCTTAGGCTGCAGTAGAGGCTCTGATGAAAATGAAAATAATGGCCAGGAAAGGGTACTGAATGGAATAGGAGTCCCTACTGTGGAAAGTGGCACTCACTTGGAAAGGTGTTCTGACGTGGTAGAGAAAAGTCTGAGAAGACTGGGTGCTCTGTGGCACTTGGGAAGTGTTCCCGTAAGTTGGTGGCACTTCTGGATTGGCACCTTCTAAAGAGGTGAAAAAAATCAATGGAGTGTACGGCGTACGTCACACTTAAGGGCGTTCCTAAGTTGGGAGACGCTGGATGGGCTACCTGTAGGTCCATACAGGTGCACGGCACTTCGGAGGCGTTCCTTGGTGGAGTGATCCAAAATGGTGGATACTCTAATGAATGGGCGTTCCGTAGGACGGACATGCAGGTTTGACAGCACTTAGGGCTGGTATTGCGGCGCTTCGGGAGGCGTTCCCTTTGATGAGTGTTTCCGAAGGATCACTGACCCTTGTACACGGAACACACTAGTTATTTGGGCGTTCCGTAAGGACGGACACGCAGGTTTAATGGCTACCTGTACGGCCTGTACAGGTGCAATGGCACTTATGGAGGCGTTCCTTGGAGCACTGGTATCGTGCTGGTGTGTGTCCCGGACACTACATGCAGTATACTTAAATATACTGAAGTGAAATGGCACTGCTCATGGCAGAGTGTAATAGTGGAGGAGAGAAAGTAAAAGGTGGGAGTACTTCAGCAGCCAGTCGATGGACAGGGTCAAGAATTAGTGGCACTGTGAAAATGGTAAGACCTGACGTGCACTGGTGGTGGCCAGTCCTAAACTGGTAACGACTTCCTGTCTGGAAGTAATGAATTGGCGTGGCACGCTGTGCGAATTGTGCTTGCGGTATACGCAAGTCTTTGTGATAAAAGAAAATGAAAAGACCACTCGGGCAACGACAGGTAATGGAAATTTTAGGAATGCTCAGTCCCTCGCTGAAGTTATCGGTAAATGAAATAAATAAAGGTTTGCAAACTGCAATGGAAACACATGCGCGTACGTATCACGCTGTGTAAATAAAAGAAAGACACAAGAGACTAAACATAATGTTAATTCGGCATGCTATAATTAATGGTAAGATGTAGTACTCTTGGCTTCGTGAATACTGGGTTCTGGTTTCTCTCTCTCTCTCTCTCTCTCTGGAGAGGGTGAAAAAATGATATATGAATGAACTCCCTTATATTTGAATTGAAACTAATGTTCGTTTAATATGACGCAAACTTGCGTTTAAATTATCTACTTACGTTAACGTTTTTTGTGAAAGAATTGCTTTTGATAACGTTTTATGAAAAATGATAACGCGCTCGCGTTGAACGATTTTTACGTTAACTGTTAGCGGCTTGCGCTTCATGAAATGATTTGCGGTTCAATATGAATTTCACAAAGACGCGTTTTACGTTAACAATTCTTGCAAGTGACTCTACTTTTAAGATTTACGTTAACTTTACGTAAGGACAAGTGAAAAATTACGGTAAGGATTTGAAAACGATGTTAGCAAACAATTGTAAATGAGGTTACGTTAAGTGCGAAGTGAAATGAAATTTTCGCTCAGCGCGCGAGTGAGCGATGCGAGGTGAAACACGTGGCTGGGTAGCACTGCTAGCGCGCAGCATGTCGTTCAAAACAGCGATTCTCTTGTAAATGCGAAGGCAATTTACAACACAAAAAATTGCTAAAAAAAACTTTCTTATTCAAGGCGAATTACGTTAATTTCTCTGGCAGGACGATAGATACTAGTACAGACATTGATATTATTTACGTTAAAATTAAAACTTCGTGACTTACGTTACTTTGCTTAAATAGGTTTAGATAATTCTGAAGGGGATAAAAACATGGCTGCCGCTGTGAATGAGACGAAGGTTGGTTGAGACCGCGCAGGCGCGAGAGAGCGCGAAGCTGAATTAGCCGAGAGGTAAGCGGTTACCAACACTTGGAATGAAAATTAAGTTAAAAATGAATACCCTAACATATCACAGACAAAAGAATTGTACACTTCTTTTGCCGTAACTATGAGTAAACACTCCTAACTAGCTAGGCTTTCTCATACAGCAATAAACCCTGGCAAAGCACTTCCTAGTTGATCTGGTCCTTTCTGGCATCTATCTGCACACGTGTTCGTGAGAGCTCCTACGAGGACAGCACAAAAGTAACAGAAAAATTCGCGGGGCAAATTGTTTGCTCGCCGCTAAAATAAAGCTCTGGCGCGTTCGCCGTTACAATAATAAGATTTCTTACCTACGCTCTTTTAAACACTTCTACAATAAAAATACTTAAACGTACCATTAAGCTAACATTGGTTATAGAATAATCATATTAATGAATGGAATACCTTAACCGTGAGTCAGTGTGTCTTCTTTCCCTGCAATGTGTGCTTGATTTACTTTTTGTAAAATATTACAGTTTACGTTTTACAACGGATAACGCGATTTACAAGCTTTTTTTTAAGCAAGCTAGGTTCAATCCAGGCAAGATTCGCCAATGTTAAGTATATAGGGCCTTTGTGAGAGACTAGATACGTAACTACGGAAGTAATTTAGGGATTTCAAGAGGGAATTGCTTGAACTTACCGTAAACTTTCTTTAGAGGGAAGGTCGCCAGAAAACATCAGCTCGTTACTTTGTTAAACTATTGTATTTACAAAAAGGCCTGTGCTGGCCTGGAGAAAAGTTAAATGATATTGGCCCCCACGTTGGGGCTTATATGTCTCATTCAATTCAAGCTGATTTTCATTCACTTGGGTTAATGCACACTTGCGAGCAGAGAGACGGCACGTGACTCATGGAATCTGGAAAAGAATCCCAGATTAAACGACATAAAAGGAAAAAAAATGACTTCTTGCTTTGATTAAGGCTGATTAATTCTCTAACATTGGGGAAGGTAAACTCGAATGGTTCACTGAGGTATGCACGAAAACTAGTCTTTAACAAGTCACAAAGGGAAAAGGGGGAGCACGTGGCCCGATGAGGACAAAGGGCTTTCTGATGTAGAAGGGGTAAAAATAAGAATTGGAAATGAATTTAGCAAGAGTAGTATGGTAGTAAAAGGTGCTGGGGTTGAAGTTACACTTTCAGACGTACCTTTATGCAATATTCTGTGTATCCTTGTAGAAGAATGCGGTCCGACCTCTGTTCAGGTCTGGGGTCCGTGTCCACCATGCGTCGTGGGGTAGGCCTAATTTTGGAGGCTGGCAATTTGACCTCTGTCCGAGATCACGTCCCGCAGCCGACTGAGAGCGATACTGCTTGCTTTCGAATCACGGGCTTCCAAAAAACTGCCTCGAGCATTGCTGAAAGGTGGTAAACACAACGCAGCAAATTGGGAAGGAAAATAGGTCTTATTGTAGAAGTCCCTAAAATCCCATCTCGAAGCCTAGCTACTCTTGTGACCTGCCTCTCTTACCCTAAGCTTCCGTCAGACCGGAAATATCATTCCTACGACATCCCCACTCTCCCAACAACAGTAGCGTCAGGAGACGGCATGGCTGCTACTTTTATAATTAAACAAAACTAAAACTCTGCTGGGAAGGCGAGGCGTTCTATAAACGTAGCAATATATATATATATATATATATATATATATATATATATATATATATATATATATATATATATATATATATATATATATATATATATATATATATATATAAGGAGATGCATAATCCGTTGAGGGTGACTTTCTTTTTGTGGTGGTGGTATAATATTATGTAATTGTGAGTTTCCTGTAGTTTTTTTATCCCGAATAGGTGATAATTTTTTATATAATTGGGCAGTATCATTTGGGAGAGTTATGTCTTTGAGACAATTTTTGAGCATTTTAGTCATAATCCTGGAGAAAATTTTTTGAAATGTACTGATTGTGGTTTCAGTATAGAATATTTTTTTGAGAATCATGAGTTTCTGAAGTTGCGAGTCTGACTATGCTGCAGTTCGAAGCACCTGAGGTGTTCACAGGTGGTATTTTGCTAATGATGCTGTAATGAATCCGGTTGCCGATTTTTCCTTTGGAATTGATTACTCGGGGATTTGCACTATTCTCGTAGATGTTGATTATGGCATTCCACAGGAATGTATCATGTAAGGGGATTCTTTTCCTGTCTTTTCTGGTCAATGGGATTGCTGAGGTAGCAAATTCCGTAACGGTACACATTCTTTTTTGGGAAAGATATTGAATTATATATGTTTCTTTTTCTCTTATGTGCTCTGTGTAATGGGGGAAAGTTCACTTATTATTGTTGTTATCTTATTTTTTTTCTTTTTTCTTTTTTTCTTTTCTTACGAGAGATGTTGTAATGGGTGTTAAGCTCTAAAATAGCATTTCTATTTTAGATAGGAGATATAATTTGTCGGAGTATTATATTTTATAGAGGTTAGTTATATAAACCATAAAAGGGGTTTTTTGCTGTAAGACATTATGGGTTCTCTTTTGATAGTGTGTTTGTCAGATATGGGATTATTTTTTGAGGATTCAGTGCGTAAACATTATATTTTGTTTAGCGAGGAATTTTTAATATTTGACTAGTAGATTTGGTATATTAATTAATGACGGATTTGTGGGGTAAAGCTAGACTTTAGTTATTTTATGACCATGTAGCCCTTTTAAATATGGACACACAATGACTTTAGAGAATTCCCAACTTTATGTGATGGTGGCGATGGAAACGACTTCGTTCTACAGTACCAGAGGTCGAGTCAAGTCTACACACTAATGGCGTTTTCTATGGACTGCCTTTGCAAAGGATGAGATGTCTTCGAATATCGTCTTAGGATACATTTCTGGATAATCAAGAGTCTACAATCTTCGATGAGGCAGGTGCGAGTAGCACTTGCATGGAAGTCACGGGATATTTCCTTGACAACGGGGTGGTGACCACGTTTCCTTCAGTAGGAAACGTCAAATCTACAGTTTTGCGACGAGAGGGTGTTGGATACACTCACGAGGGTCGCAGACACTGAATAATGGCGCGTGCTGAATTGTTTCGAGTTGGTTTACGCACTCAACCTGCGTCTACAACTATCCGTCGAATTCTTTTTATCTTTGTGACGAGGATGAGCCTTTCATTAGTGAGCGTTACACAATACCAATATTAATGATCATGTTAGGTGCTATACTGATCACAATTTGTGCACTAGGAGTTCTTAAACTTTTGTGAATTCGGAGAAGCACAAGGTCTCCAGCATCGGGGGTAGCCCTAAGTCATGTGGTAAATTGATACATTGTGCATTAGTTGCTGATATGGTGAGCGACAGGAGTGCATAAAGGACATAGTTGGCTGAGATATCTTACAAGTGTGTAATGTTAGTGAATTACAGATCATGTCTTGCTTGGAGACAGATTGAGCTGTAGGGGCAGCCTTCTTGAAATGAAGGAATCTGATACGTAAGCATTTTAATCTGGAGTCTGCTCTCCCTGTCGTCAAGGCAGTTTGGGTTTTGTGTGTCAAGTATGTACATTCGTTTGTACGGATGTTACAGGTCTAATCGACCAAGGCACTTGCGAGAGGCACATTCCTTTTGTGAGAAGAAAGAAGTCGGTTTGGTACACGCCAGGTGTCGGGAGAAAAACCCCATCTTTAAGATGGGTCCTATTCCATGATATTAGAGACGGGATTCTCTATCCTGACTGATACAATGAAATGTTTGACATTCTGGGTCTGGGAGTGAATTCTTAGCCAGGAGGGTAGAATGATAACTTACGTTTTCTTTGTGGGCAGATTTGGGTTTTTATCACTATGACTAATTAATCATTTTGTTCTATTTTATATTCATCTGCTTGGGTAATAAATAGTATAGTTTTGTATTTACGTGATCTTCATAGCCTAATGACATGTTTGCAGACAGAGGGCAACCAATTGACAACAGGTAAAGGTTTCCAATTTGTGTAGTTGTAGTTTTGATAAAAGGGTATAAGATATATATATATATATATATATATATATATATATATATATATATATATATATATATATATATTTATATATTTATTTATATATGTGTGTCTATAGCTTATGTTTGGTGTATGAGAGAGAGAGAGAGAGAGAGAGAGAGATGAGAGAGATAGAGAGAGGAGACGAGAGAGAGAGAGAGAGAGAGTTAAGTTTAAACAATCGTAATATGACCTGGAAGGAAGCCCCACCCCAAGTTACGAATATGAACACAGTGATATATGCAGACTTGAACAGACTTAGAAAAAAAAAATATTTAAGAAGGCGGGAATCGAGTTACAAGAAAACGCAATCAAGAGGAAACCTAGAGAAGAAGGAACGTCAGGAAAGAAAAGCATCCAGGGTCCATTTCTGGTGAGAATGGAAAGTTCGGACGGGAAAGGCATTAGTACTTCCAAGGAGGGAGGGGTTAGGGCTGGATAGTCCTATAAGATAGGAAGTTAACGAACTTTTTTCCGGCCTTTGAAGGGGACTGTGTAGTATAGTATTCCGAAGAATATCGTATTTCTCGTTACCTGGCCTCTCTCTCTCTCTTTATATATATATATATATATATATATATATATATATATATATATATATATATATATATATATATATATATATATATATATATATATATATATATATATATATATATATATATATATATATATATATATATATATATATATATATATATATATATATATATATATATATATATATATACGTATATAACATACATGAGTATAAGACAGCTAGCGTAAATTATCTGGACTATAAAAAGAAATTAGTTTTTCATTGGGTAACTGTCAACCTTTCCCTTGCAAGTTGCCACGAAGCTTAAGTTATTACACTGACTGACATGTGAGACTTCGTGATCTGGAAGGTTTTAAGAAAGTCAATTAGCATGTAAAATCACTTACACTGCATTAAACTTATTTTTTTAAAGAAAAAAACTCGTGATTCTTATTAATTAGTGGTTGTCTGAAGATTACCATTATCATGGTTTAAATTTATGTATTACGGATACGTCAGAGTTTTAAATACTCAGAATATGAACACCAAACAATGCTGTCATGTCTATTCTTGTTTCCAGAGAAGGAGGAACATGAAAGCTTCTTGTTCACAAAATGGTGTAAATAAAGACTAATGATATAACAACAGACGGCTCCTTTATGTACTAGATGGCTTGGCCCTGTTGCATTCTCTCTCCCTGCAAGTTTTGGATAGGTTTGTCAGATTCCACATTTCATAGTTCCTTTAAGAGGTGGAGCCTCTACCTTCTCCCTTAATTGTTAGCTATACCTCGTTTTTTGCTTAACGGTCTTTTCTTAAGGACAAGGCTACGTCAGAGAGCCCAGTTTGTAGTCTATTCGTCTTTCGAGTATAAATAAAAAAAAATTTACATATTACTGCGGCACAGAGAGCATATTTTAAATGAAGTTTGGGACTAACAAAATAATCTAATAAGAAAATGTACGACTGGAGGTTATGTTACATTCATCTCTAGGAATTTGTATAATATTAACTACTTTCTAGTCCACTGGTATAGTGGTTAGTGTCGTGGAATGCTACTCAGGCATCGCGGGTTCGCGTCTCCCTCAGGGCGATAAAAACTCACTGGCTCTGTATCATGATCAGTTACTGCTGCAGCGTCGGTTCTGCGGTGGGAGGTTGAAACCAACATTCTTTGGAAGCTTGAATCTCAATTCAGTGGCCCCTGTGTGCTTCTTCAATGTGAGCAGGTATCATCTACTGAAATATAATAATAATAATAGTAATCAAAGAAAACTCATAATCACATGAGTCAATTATAGTCTGATTGACAAGGTGGACTGTGCAGGTCATCGAAAGCTTTCTGCTGTCTATATTTTAAATAACAAAATCAAACAGGTATACTACTGTGGATTTACTTTCCCAATATAATATAATAATAATATTCCGATACTGGATCATGTATGTCTACTTTCCCAAGATCCGAGTTGCAAAGAACCCCATTGAAAAACCTTGTAAGTCAAAGCAAATGAAGTGATGTTGTTACCAAGTATTCGAGTTGAGCATTAGCCCTGAAATCGTCCTTCCAAGCTCATAGCGGAGCATTTTAGTTGGAATAAATGATACAGAATTGTTACTCATCAGATTAACAATCCAACATACATAAAATCATAAAAAAAACGACAGAATTTCCCTCTCTCTCTCTCTCTCTCTCTCTCTCTCTCTCTCTCTCTCTCTCTCTCTCTCTCTCATTATCTGGTGGAATGGATATTTGAATATCAAAATGAAGCGTTATAATTCATTTACCCGAATCCTTAACAGTCTCTGAGGAATGCTCGTTAACTAATGGCTGTATCTGGGCGTTATCAGATTTTCCGGTGATTTCACATCCTGGATAGAGCGAGCAATATCTTCCATCAGGAGGTAATGTATTTCGCAGGGACTTGCATACCTACTATGAATGAAGAAGAGAGTTCAATGTAGAATGCTGTCGGGAAATAATAATCTCTTCCTTATTTATGGTAATTCATTAACTTCTTTTTTTTTCGTTTTCCTTTAACAATTTAATGCACTTATTCGTTGCAGAAACATTCGTAAGACAAATAATTGCATAATCAGAAATTATGAAATTATTATTTCATAATTTCAGATGTATAAACGTAACTTTCACATATCCAAATTGCGCATGCGCAGTCTATATATATATTATATATATATTATATATCATTTATATATATATATATATATATATATTATATATATATTACTATATATATATATAATATATATATATATATAATATATGACAGGTAAAAATGTTCTGTAACAACAGAATTCCATCTAATAAAAGGAGCCCATAAAAAAACACAAAATATAGAGAAAAAAAGAAAAAAGTACTATATTTCAGAGGACTGCTGTCTCCCTCTCAGGTAGATGAATGAGAAAAGTTTACAGAAAAGGTGGTATTTATACCAAGAGGTCCATCCACAAAAAAGCCATTTTAAGTCACCCCCGCTGATAATCTTCCTTTAATCTTCTTAAGGGTTGGTTGAATGAAGACGTTGTCGATCTTGCCCTAGGAGGTGGTCGTAACCTCCTGGAATGTAGCTTGCCACTGCAAGGGTACAAACTCTGGAGAAGTGAGGTCTGGTGACCCTCAATTGGACGGTTGGAAGAATCAGCTTGATATGGTTGATACCTTCAATGGTTATCAGTTGACGTCTGTCAATATTAGCCCCTCGGGGGATTCGATCTTCCTGTATCAGGGAGATTTGAGCGCCAGAGTCATTGTAGGCTCTGACGTGGCTTGGCGGATAATGGCTTTGGAGGGGTGCGACTGTTATAGGGCCCTTAGCTGGGAGTTCTAGTGAGGAAGGATCTGTAATGGCCATTGCGATGGCAGGAATATTGTGATTTGCGCACCCTCCGTAGTTGGCAGACATGTGACCCTTGCGGCCACAGTCTCGGCAGAACGTGTTCCAGAACCTCTTCCATGGCACTGGACAGTAAGGCCAAGATGGCCCCACAGGTTGCGAATCTGTGGAGTCACCCAGGCTGGCAGTGTGCTCTGGCACAGTTGAAAAGTCCTCTCTGGCAGTGATTTGAGGTAGGGAGGTTAAGGAATCCTCCGTTGAATCACCCTCGGAAACAAGTCCGGGGTTAACTGGTGGGCTTACCTCTTCCACAGTGGAGGAGGTAGGTGGTGAAATGGTAAGAGACTGAGATGATGCGGAAGGAACTTCGGGCTCTGACACTGGGTCAGGACCAGGTTCGCAAATAGAAAGGATGTCGGGGACATCGGAGGCACTAGCCTCTGAACCTAAAATTGAGGTTTGATTATGAGGCATGCTGCAGGGATCCGGTGCATCTGGTAGTGGGAGCTGCGTCCAGGGGAGATATGGCTTTAGTAGATCTCGGCCCAATATCACCTGATAAACATCATGGTATTGGTCAACTATGCCCAGGCGGCACAATGTGGTTTCCCTGGTCTCCTGGTCCAGAAAGGGCATTTCTACATTCAAAAGGACCGAAGGAACAGAATAGAGGTTACCGTCAATCCATTCAAACTGAATTTCTTCGTCCATCTGGATTTTGGCACCCCTAGGCAATGCCTTTCTTGAAATAAGGGAGACCTGGGCTTCGGTGTCGGCCATGACTTGTACCCACTGATAGGCCGTAGGAGACTGTTCATCAGGCAGGGCTACATGGTAGCCTTGGAGAAGTTCACCCTGGAAGCTCTCATCCCAAGGTAGGGATCGACTTGGGCACTGGTCGGAATCAACAGCATGCCCACGCACACAACAAGTAGTGCAAAACCTCCGCAACCACCTCTTACTGGGAGTCCAGCTCGTGGTCTGGGGCTTAGAAACTTGCCAAGAGATTGCGTCGTCTCTGAGAGTTAGCTCATGCTTTCTCTCTTCTTCACGTGCCTTCCTTTCTGCTTCTCTTTCTTCCTTTTCTTGCAGGCGCGCGGCATCCTGCTGCGCCTTTATCCACTGGTCCAGTGCGGGTCCAGTGTAACCGGCCTTCTTGCCCAGAGTTATGAGAGCTGCGAGCTTCTCTAGCTCTATGGCAAAGAAGTCGCGGGAAGCAGGGGAAGACATTTCCCTTAGGCTGCAGTAGAGGCTCTGATGAAAATGAAAATAATGGCCAGGAAGGGTACTGAATGGAATGGGAGTGCCTACTGTGGAAAGCGGCACTCACTTGGAAATGGGTTCTGCGATAATGGTAATGAAAAGTCTGAAAAGACTGGGTGCTCGGTGGCACTTTGTGAATGGCACCTTCTGATGAGGTGAAAAAATCGAATGAAAGTGTGCGGGCGTACGTCACACTTACGGGCGTTCCCACTTGGGAGGACATTGGAATGGGCTACCTGTAGGTCCAATACAGGTGCACGGCACTTTCGGAGGCGTTCCTTGGTTCAGTGATCCAAAATGGTAGATACTCTAATGAATGGGCGTTCCGTAGGACGGACACGCAGGTATAGGGCTACCTGTACGTCTGTACAGGTGCGTGGCACTTCAGGAGGCGTTCCTTTTTGAGACAGCACTAGTAGTGCTGGTATTGCGGCACTTCGGGAGGCGTTCCCTTGATTGGGTGATCCGGGATAGCGGATTCACTAATGGATTGGGCGTTCCGTAAGGACGGACATGCAGGTTTGACAGAACTTAGGGCTGGTACTTGGGCGTTCCGTAAGGACGGACACGCAGGTAGAATGGCTACCTGTATGGCCTGTACAGGTGCAATGGCACTTATGAGGAGGCGTTCCTTTTTGGGCACTGGTAGCGTGCTGGTGTGTCCCGGACACTACATGCAGTATACTTAAATATACTGAAGTGAAATGGTAGTACTCTGTTCGTGGCAGAGGGTAATAGTGGAGGAGAGAAAGTAAAAGGTGGGAGTACTTCAGCAGCCAGTCGATGGACAGTGTCAAGAATTAGTGGCACTGTAAAATGGTAAGACCTGACGTGCACTGGTGGTGGCCAGTCCTAAACTGGTAACGACTTCCCTGTCTGGAAGCAATGAATTTGCGTGGCACACGTACGGGTTGTGCTTGCGGTATACGCAAGTCTTTTGTGATAAAGAAAATGAAAAGACCACTCGGGCAACGACAGGTAATGAAAATTTTAGAAATGCTCAGTCCCTCGCTGAAGTACTCGATAAATGAAATAAATAAATGCTTGCAAAACTGCAATGGACACAGGCACGTACGTATCACGCTCAGTGTAAATGAAAGACACAAGACTACTAATGTTAATTCTGCATGCTATAAGTAATGAACGTAGTACTCTTGGCTTCATGAATAATGGGTTCTGGTACGATCTCTCTCTCTCTCTCTCTCTCTCTCTCTCTCTCTCTCTCTCAGAGAGGGTGAAAAAAAAAATGATATATGAATGAACTCCCTTATATTGAATTGAACTACTAATGTTAGTTTAATATGACGCAACTTGCGTTAAATTATCTACTTACGTTAACGTTTAATGAAAGAATTGCTTTTGATAACGTTTTATGAAAATGATAACGCGCTCGTGGTGAACGATTTTTACGTTACTGGTAGCGGCTCGCGCTTATGAAATGATTTGCGTTTCAATATGTATTTACAACAATGACGCATTTTACGTTAACAATTCTTGTAATTTACTCTACTTGGAGATTTACGTTAACCTTACGTAAGTATACTAGGTCCTTGTGACAAGTGAAATGACGGTAAGGATTTTAAACGATGTTAGCAAACATTTGTGAATGAGGTTACGTTAAGTACGAAGTGAAATGAAACTTTCGCTCAGCGAGTGAGTGAGCGATGCGACGTGAAACGCGGTGAGCGAGCTGTGCAGCGTGTCTTCAAACAGCTGATCCTCTGTAAACGCGAGGCGATTTACAACAAGAAAATTCTAGTTTCTTATTCAAGGCGAATTACGTTAATTTCTCTGGCAGAACGATAGATACTAGTACCGAGATTAATATTATTTACGTTAAACTTTCAAGACTTACGTTACTTTGCTTAAATCGTTGAGATAATTCTTAAAGAGATAACAAACATGGCTGCCGCTGTGAGTGAGCCGAAGGTTGGCTGGCAGGCATGAGAGTGCGCGTGTGCGAAGCTGAGAAGCTAGCCTGAGAGAGCGGTTACCAACACTTGGAATGAAACTAAGTTAAAATGAATTCCCTAACATATCACAGACAAAAGAATTGTACACTTCTTTTGCCGAAACTATTAGTAAAACACTCCTAACTAGCTAGGCTTTCTACACAACAATAAACCCTGGCAAAGCACTTCCTAGTTTTATCTGGTCCTTTCTGGCATCTATTCTGCACACGTGTTAGTGTCTCGACAGACGAGAACAATGCGATTTACAAATAGAGTTCACTCGGCGCTCTGGCCGTTACAATATAATATTTCTAACTACACTCTTTTAAACACTTCGAAAATAAAAATACTTAAACGTACCTTAAGCTAACATTTGTTATAAAATAATCATATTAAAGGAATGGTATACCTTACCATGAGTCAGTGTCTGTCTTC
>NC_087210.1:16535824-16545824 GCF_015104395.2 Macrobrachium nipponense | reverse complement strand
GGTCTCTCACAGGGAAATACAGGGAATAACAAGTTATTGAATTGCAGATGGTGAAAGTATGTGTCCTTTCTTTGCTGAACGTGGTTTTTATTTTTCGTTCAGAAGTCGTTTTACAGCTGAAGAATTGCAACCAGAGAATTGAGGTACGCTTTACATTCGCTTTTTCTCATTTCTTTCTACTCAAGGGTTTCAGATTGGTCATAACATTTTGTATTTTCGAAGATCAGTTGCTGATTTCTTAAACTTATTTCATATGGCCCGATTTATGATGTTTTACAAGTACGTTAATTTAAATTGACACCATCTCTGCTAACACTTATTTTTTCATACGAGGATCACCTTGTGCTCTTTATTATTGATTCAATTTTGGGAAATTTAAGCCGTACAGCCAAGCACTGGTGCATTTTTGGCCATTTAGCGCTTCTTATGAAAGTGAAACAGAGTGAGTTTGAGTAGTTAAACAGCGATAAGTACAAGGATGGAAAGTTGAAACCGCGAGAAAACCCTACAGCTGAGCAAAGAACCAATATTTACAGAGGCTGGAATATATGCTTTCTTTGTCCTTTTAGGTTTATAGACAAGGAAGAAAACAAAAGCAGGATAACGGATAAAATTTTCTTGTCGTCTTCTTTACCGGACAATGGGATTACCACTGCTGCTGTGAGTTAGAACTCATTCGGCCACTGAAGCAGCTCCTACGTACTATATCACTTCGTCGTGAACGACATGATATTGGTATCGCAGCTTCTATTTTTATAATCATTTCTCTCTCTCTCTCTCTCTCTCTCTCTCTCTCTCTCTCTCTCTCTCTCTCTCTCTCTCTCTCTCTGCGTCAATGACCTTCGATGTTCATGATGCCAGAAAACTTCCAATCATCATTCATTCATTCTCTCTTTCTTAATTTAGTATATTTCTTTTGGAAGAAGATTGATGCTATCATAATTTTCCACGAATATCATATTTATATATATATATATATATATATATATATATATATATATAGTATATATATAATATATATATATATATATATATATATATATATATATATATATATAAATATGTATATATATATATATATATATATATATATATATATCTATATATATATATATATATATATATATATATATCTATATATATATATCTATATATATATATAGTATATATATATATATATATATATATACAAACACAGAGAGAGAGAGAGAGAGAGAGAGAGTGAGAGAGAAGAGAGAGAGAGAGAGAGAGATTGCATCACTAAAGGACGAGGTCGGATGACGAGCGATATATGAAAACTTTGAGAACTCATAAATGGCAGAGTTAATTGAGCAAAAATTCCCCAGGCGGCCACACTAACTACTTTGGTAAAAAAGTTGGCATGGCCGGAGGTTGCAAAGAGACGCTCGGGGAAAGTGTGACGCGTCTAAAATTCGTACTCCCTCAGGCTTTCCTTTAGAATTTACCATTATGAGAAGAGATTGGTTATACGGTGACGAAAAAAAAAAATGCAATTTACTTAGGATTTATTACTTGTATTAGGATTTGATGTGAAAACAGCTTTCCTATATTTTCTTCCAAGAATCTAGATGTAACTGATTAGGGGCTGGGCACCAAAAATTGCCTGTGTTACGACTGATACCCAAAATTTTTATCTCGCTCTGCACTTTGTAACTTAGTTTCTTCATTTCTTTCAGAATAACTTTAATAGAGAAAATATTCTTTATGTATGCAGAGGGCCTGTATGTACGCCTCGAATGCGAAGGAAAATATCATATAACAATTTTCATGCATTTAAGCTGTCTGTTTCTTATCCCTTTTCTGTAACACCTTTTAGCGAATAAAAAAAAAAAACGCCTGGGGGAGGGGTTAAATTTCAAAAGCAAAATGTGTCCGCGTTTATGTGTATATGTATACTGACGGCAAAACAAAGTGAACTATATAGTTATTTGCGCCATGTACTCAAATGACAACATAAATGAAAATGCTGAGCAATGCACTCATTTCACGACTTTCAAGTCACAAGTAAGTCATATTATGAAGTAATAGAATTATCTTTCTAGTATGAAATGCTTTTTAAAAAATCTGCTGATTTGCACCTGTGGTGACAAGAAGTTTTCTAAGTTTCATACGAATATCAGGTCAAGATGGGAGTAGTTTGACGTAACCGTCTATGCACCATTTGACTTTCAAACGTGTTACAGGAATGGGATAAGAAATAACTAGCTTTAGTGAATGAAATTTTTTTATTGATTCATCCCTCTTTCTAGGTATATATGCAGGCACTCGATGCACATAAAAGTATATTTTTGTTAAAATTCTATGTCGAGTAGAAGTAAATTCGTGTCCAAGGGTGTTCTATCGCTCGTGTCTTTCGAATTCTCACTGATGTCCTGGGGGTTGGGTGCTCACAAGGTGTCATTCTATTTATGGCCTTCACTTTATCCTTGAACCGGCTGTGATATGCGCCTTTTCAATACAATACTTCAAAGAGCCATATCACAGCCAGTTCAAGGATGAAGTCAAGGCCACGAAGAGAATAATTGACAGCTACGACACCTACGAATCTGGACAAGAGAATTCCTTACGTGTCTACTGCTACTCGAACTTAGTCAGAACCCTTGTAATGCAAAATAGATTTGCTTAATAACTGAAACTTAACTTATTCATTTTTATTCATTTATTTTAAATTCTCTTGCCAATGATTCACTGACCCTTATACTGTTTCATTGCACCACACAGCAAGTAGCTTTAAATTTATGGTCCATAAATAGGACAATAATCTACCGTTCAGCCGGACAACCGTTTTATCATTTCATGAAATATTGAGTGGGAAGTTCAATAGTAAATTACCAACCAACGCTACAGTCATATTTCTCGATCAAGTCTAATGATGGGTTTATATCCAGTTGTGGGGTAGTGCCGTCAGTGCACCTCATGCGTTGCACTGTTGTATACATACTTAAGGTTCTTTGCAGTGTCCCTTCGGCCGCTAGCTGTATCCTTTCATTTCTTCTGTTGTACCTCCATGCATATTCTCTTCTTTTCCTTCCAGCTGATTTTCCACCCTCACCAAACAATTATCTAGGACAGCAACTGCAAGGTTTTCCTCCCGTTGCCCGTTTAAAACCTTTTTACTTCCAATTTCCCTTCCAGCGCTGAGTGACCTCTTAGGTCCTAGAGCTTGGCCTATAGACTAAATTCGACATGCATATATACATGCAATACATACCATACATACATATATATATGCACACACACCACACACACACATATATATATATATATATATATATATATATATATATATATATATATATATCATATATATATATATATATATTATATAAAATAAAAATATATCATGTCTTACTTGGAGACAGGCTGTAAGGGCAGCTTACTTGAGTGAAGGAATTTGGGTACGTAAGCGTTTAACCGAGAGATCGCTTGTCTTGGCGTCAAGCATGTACATTCGTTTGTACAGATGATACAAGTCTAATAGACCAAGGCACTTGCGAAAGCCACATTCCTTTTAGTGAGCACAAAGAGGTCGGTTGGTACACGTCAGATGTCGGGAGAGAAAACCCCATCATAAAGGTTTGACACATATTTTGTAAGACTTAGAAAACTGTTACCTTTGAAAAGAGAGAGAAGTGTGAAATACTTTCTTTACTTAAGCTACTTTGAAAAGAGTGATGTGTGAAGTCTATCTTTTATCCACTGTTATCTTTATTACAGATGGTTTCTATTTCATGGTGTTAGAGACGGGAATTTCTAACCTGACCAATATGATGAACTTATTAACATTTTGGGTCTGGAAGTGAATTCTTAGTCAGGAGGGTAGAATGTTAACTTACTACTTTTCTTTATGGGCAGATTTGGGTTTCTGTCATTATTACTTGTTAATCATTTTATTCTATTTTAGATTCAACTGCTTTGGGTAATAAATAGTAAATTTTTATACTTACGAGATCTTAATAGACAAACGAGATAGTTGCAGACAGAGGGCACCATTGACAACAGGTAAGGGTTTCCAATTTGTGTAGCTTTAATAAAAGGGGGGGGGGGGGTTAAGACATGTATGTTTCTATATATGTATATATGTATAACAAATTTATCCATAGGCCAAGCTCTAGGACCTAAGAGGTCATTCAGAGCTGAAAGGGAAATTGAGTGTATGTGTGTGTATGTGTGTTTATGTGTGGATGGGGGGTGGGGGTATTGAGCTCGCATATGTGGTGCATGTGGGTACTTATGAATACGCTTACTGTCATCCTAAATATCGTACAACCGTGAGAGCGACGAGGAAAAACGTTTTCTTTCCGCTGCCGGATGGATGCCGAGAGCCAAATGATAACATTTCCAATGCACAGCCGCGTCGTGTTATGACTCGCCAAATGGCCAAGACTTCCCGTTTTCTGCCTCATAATAAGTATGATGGCGCAGGAGACGGGATGGACAAACTATCAGTTGAGGTCTTCCAAATATGCGCCTGTGCTAAAAACTGGAAGAAAAGTCTGGTCATGAAAATGAAAAATGACACAGAGAAAGGGCATTTATCGTTCAGAGGTTCATCATTCCCTAGTAAAGTGTTTTTTTTTTCTTCAAACGTTTCATTACAATGAATCTATCAAGTAAATAATGAACAAACTCTCTCTCTCTCTCTCTCTCTCTCTCTCTCTCTCTCAAGAAAATTCTTATATGAAATTATAGTAAATGTTCTGTGCAATTACTACCATCGCTGCTGCTACTAATAGTAATAGTGATTTATCTAAGAATAATCATTATTAGAGAAATATTTATGCATTATTTAATAAAAAAAAGAAGTATCTTCACTATTTCCAATACTTTTCCTGCGATTTCTACTTTTGCCAACACCAACTGAAGACGACATTTTACACGATAGACTTTTTTTTTCCAAACTAATGTTTAAAAGGATCAATGAACTGAGACTCCTCTCACCACTGCTGCGAACTTGGCAAGATTTCACAAAGCCTAATACTTACTTAAACTTGAATACTGGCAAGGAGGCACTGCTGCCTCTGCAGTCTTCACGACTTTGCCTTCCACTGAGAAGGCTTTGACTGTCCGTCCACACTTTTTCTCTCCGTCCTCAGGTCTTAGAAACTACTGAGGTGAGAGGACTGCAAATGAGGACGTTGATCGTCCATTCCTCCAATCATAACCATACCAAATTGCAGCCCTCTAGCCTTAGGAATTTTTATTTTTTTAAAGGTTACAGCTAGTCATGATTAAAGTTAGCCATGATCGTCCATCTATAGGTACTAATAACACAGGCCACCACTGGGCCGTGACAGAAAGTTTCATGGGCTGCGGTTTAGAGTTTCATACAGCATTATAGACTCTACAGAAAACTCGCCCATTTTTTTTTAGTTGATTTCAGTAGAAATTCATTTTTGGAGAATCAATTTGTACTGAATACCTTTTTTTGTGTAGATAATTTCATTTCAGCAATAAAATTCACAGGCAAAAGATTTAATCAATGTGAGAGAGAGAGAGAGAGAGAGAGAGAGAGAGAGAGAGAGAGAGAGAGAGAGAGAGAGAGAGAACATGAACACGAGCCATTTCATAAACCTGTATGGAAACTGAGTCTCATCAGATCTCTGTTACTAATCCTAGAAAATTAATTTATTTTTAGCACTTTGCTGTTTCACTAATATTATTATGCTAATAATCAGAACAGTGAAGACATGTTTTCGTTCGATTAACGGCCTAATCATATGACCTTTAGATATAAAAAAATCCCTAAGATATAATTATAGCATACGCATAGTAGTTGTTCTCTTCACTATAGAGTTTTTTTAAACGTTTTAACTCAATGTTTGTTGAGTTGAAGATTCACATTAGTTGTTGCCATTTTCCCTCTTGTTGACTCGTGGAAAAGGGATGAAATTCCTTCACATCTTCGACGTTCAGTCTCCTTTAAGCATAATTCTCTTCCACAGCTACCGTGGTGTTTCCCTTCCTTATCTTGCTTCACTTATTTATAATGCCTCCTCGGTTTTTCTGCTCCCCAAGCTCTAGTATACAAAAAAGGTGAAAATTTTGCAATGAAGGCCTCAGCTTTCATATATAGGAGCTTTAAGATATATAAAATCACATCAAATCTTTGGACCTGCAGTATCTATACTTCAGGATGGTTGGTGTGTCCAAAACAACTTTATCAGTTTTCTCATCTGAATTTGCAATTTCTCTGCTTTGAAAGCTATCTATGAAGTTGGAAGTTCTTGAATACGAGAAATTCTGATTAGGTGCGTGATTCCCTCTTTTACTGTTCGACTATGGATATTTATTTCATCAAGGGTTTTGGGTACTATTTTAATTCTAATGCCACTCGAATGCATGTGGTTACCAGAGTCATCCGATTGTTTTTTCCAATATACTTTCTCGTCTCTTCTTGTGCTTCATTCGTCTTCACTATCTGCATCTGTTTAGTATCTCCTTTTTGCGTTTTTTATAACTATCCATCCATAGCTATTGTATATTCGTTATTATGCCGAATGTCCCATATTTCCATCTTGTTACCCGTGTCCAGTACTTTTTATGGCAGACTCCTATACATTCCTATAATTAATCAAATTATAGGAGCTTTGTAATAAATCTAATTACTATAAACTATTTTCTTGGGTGCTTGCAATTTCTGTAGTTCGTAATATTCTTCGTCCTCATTTTTTCTTTTTTTCTCTTCATTATCTGGTTTCCATGATTGTCAAACTGTATTCGTAAATGTCCCCAATTACAAGATTTTTGCAACATAAGAAAAAACGTTACATATCCCCTTGTTATCTTTTGTAATTTCTTTCTAAAATTCATGTTATATTTTCACAGTTCATTCGTTGTGTGGTTCGCTGTAACATACAGTGCACTTTATTCTATTTGAATCTTACATGCGGTAATCTACTACTTACCTATCTCATGTCTTTCAGAACTATTTCTTCCTATTTGGTGTTAAATCATGTTAAGCCGTCCTCGACCACTTCCAACAACTCTGCCTGATTCAATCTCTCTTTTACCATCCCTTTGCGCACACAATCCTTCTTGGGAATGATCGTGACAATTTTCACTTATTAATGGTTATTTGTGTCGCATTTATTTCAAACAAAAGAATCGTTTCTCTCTAATTTGAGCAACAAAAGAGACCATTTTAAGTTTTTTTCACATAGGATTACTCGCTGCCAATATTCTTTTCGCCAGATTTCGCTCTCATGTCGGTTTGTTGACGAACATACAAAAGTCCAAATTGTATGGGAAAGAGAACTATTGTACCACGTTTTGGGCTGAGCGGACGCCTCTGTTGCCGAAAAACACACCCATCATCGCCGAAAAATATAACCTCATTGGATTACAGTCTCCCGCTTCTGCTGCCAAAGCTGCCATTTATACAGATATTACAATACATTCAAGGACAGTTTGTAGCGCCTAGGGTACCCTTTTCTGAGCTTTAGGCGAATAAGTTTCCACCGCTAATGTTGTACATGATATTGTCAGGACGCCTCTTTTTCTTTTTAATGTCCATGGGGCTGCTTTGTTGTCGCTACTCATGTGAGTCTAGTGAATGAGGATTCACTTTATTGGGTAACTATTGTTCCCTTCTGTGTAGCATTAAGAGAGAAGGATGGACGGAAATTCCTTCTGCCATTTTAATGAACATGGATGCATTAAAATGTGAACATGAGAAGAATTTGCGTCCTGGACGTAAATTGCGTTGTATGAAATCTTACATCATGGGTAATTCAAGTAAAAAAGGAGGAATTTTTTTTAAGGTACTATTCAGTGGTAAATTTTCAAACGTTGTATATCTTTGAAGAATTTTTGGATGAAATAGTTGAAACAATTGGTAATAGTTTATTTTATCCTTTTATTCTGTAACTATAACTTTTTTAATAGTATTGGCTACGAGGTTCTGTTGATTGTTGCCGTTAGTAAATATAAGCAAATACTGAGAGAAAACACACGATTCTGATACAACCATAAGTTTCATTACCCAGGCAATCATTTCAGTCTATATGACAATTATTAAAATATGGGAATTTGCTTTTCTTTAATGGTAGACTTCAAAGAAAAATTAACTAAAAGGCAGGATAACTGAGGAGATATTATGAATCAGGGAGGTTTGACTGTTTGCAATAAGGATTGAATGGAAGGTGTATTTTTGCTGAAGTTTCATTGCATGGGCTACACTAATTTCACGAAAGAAAGATTTAACCAGTGTCAAAGAGAATAAGTAGACAAACAACAAAAACAAGATATGCAGATAAATAAGTGATTGTATATATATATATATATATATATATATATATATATATATATATATATATATATATATATATATATATATATATAAGTAAGTAAAGGCTTTGCCACGGAGGAAAAACCTTTGGTTATACATAGCATCACGTGTTGTATACTTTGTGATCAAGTTATTCATATATATATATATATATATATATATATATATATATGTGTGTGTGTGTGTGTGTGTGCGTGTGTGTGCGTGTGTGTGTGTGTGTGTGTGCGTGTGTGTGTGTCTGTGTAGGTGTATATAGGTATATATATTTGAAAAAGTGGAGATTAGCTTTTTTTCGAGGTTGTGGGTGTTAATTATAATAAATAAATAATTATAGTGGCATAGTGGTCAGTGCCGTATAGTGGTATAGTGGTTAATGTCATGAATAAATAAATAATTATAGTGGTTTAGTGGTCAGTGCCGCACAGTGGCATAGTGGTTATTGTCATGGATTGCCACTTGGATGTCGCGGGTTTGCGTCTCCTCCAGGGCGATGAAAAATCAATGGCTTTGGAAGATGGAATTCCAAGTCAATGGGCCCTGCGTGCATAGTCCATGTGAACAGGTTTAATCCACTGAAACAATGATAATAATAATAATTATCTTACATAATGAACTAGAGTAATATCAATAACTATACGCTCAGTCGTTTTGTACCTAAAAACATTCTCGTGTTGTAGAAAAAATGAATTAAAGTTATGGACGAGAAAAAAAAACTTTAACACACCTACCGTTATAATGAAGGTATAGACTTAATTAACTCTGTATAGCGACTGCCATCGAAGTCCTGACTAACTATTTTCGCTAAAACAAGTCGAGTGAAAGTAATTCATATTTGCTTGCTTTTCTGTCGGTTCGTCGTGTTACATCCTGGAAGCAGTTTTGTCGAATAACATGCACCCTGATTTGCTGTTTTGTTTTGCCTGTGGCACTAAAGTCAATGTTTTTGCCAAGATTTCTCATATGTAGTTTGGATTTCATCTAATAAATGGTTTGCTCCTTTTTTTTTCTTTTTTGAACCTCCGGTTTCATCATACAGAGTGCGTCCATACATACACAAAGACACATACACATATAGATAGATAGACTGATAGATAGATAAACATAGATTTATTTACGAAATTTTACACTTTATTTATGGATTGATAACTGATTAACCTGTTGTCTTCATTTATGGACAAATACTTCTTGTGAATCTTTGATGGAGATGAGTGACAGCCGGAGACATTTTAGAATGTGATCTCATCTAATTCCACATATTCATCAATAAAAAAAAAGATCGTTAGTTTGATTTTCATTATTGCTCAAAGATGCGGTACTTGCATGGTATGAGTATATAATATATATATATATATATATATATATATATATATATATATATTTATGTGTGTGCATACATAATACATACAGTATATATAACTGAGTAGAATTTCAAATCCTCTTTCATTCTGTCACTTACTCAGACCACGCAACTACCTCATCTTTGAGCAATAATGAAAATAAAAACTAACCGTCTTTTTTATATAATCTGGGAGGGATTAGATAAGATCACATTCGAAAATGTCTGATATGAGGCTTAGATCAACCGCCCTGTATCCTGAGTAGCGACTTCCACAAAAAAGTATCTCTCCATAAATGAGGACAACAGGTTAATCAATTATCAATCCAAACAAGCACGAAGAATTCGAGAGG
>NC_087210.1:16499849-16535324 GCF_015104395.2 Macrobrachium nipponense | reverse complement strand
TATTCAAGTTTAAGTAAGTATTAGGCTTTGTGAAATCTTGCCAAGTTCGCAGCAGTGGTGAGAGGAGTTTCAGTTCATTGATCCTTTTAAACATTAGCTTGGAAAAAAAAAAGTCTATCGTGTAAAATGTCGTCTTCAGTTGGTGTTGGCAAAGGTAGAAATCGCAGGAAAAGTATTGGAAATAGTGAAGATACTTCTTCTTTATTAAATAATGCATAAATATTTCTCTAATAATGATTATTCTTAGATAAATCACTATTACTATTAGTAGCAGCAGCGATGGTAGTAATTGCACAGAACATTTACTATAATTTCATATAAGAATTTTCTTGAGAGAGAGAGAGAGAGAGAGAGAGAGAGAGAGAGAGAGAGAGAGAGAGAGAGTTTGCTCATAATTTACTTGATAGATTCATTGTAATGAAACGTTTTAAGAAAAAAAAAACACTTTACTAGGGAATGATGAACCTACTGAACGATAAATGCCCTTTCTCTGTGTACATTTTCATTTTCATGACCAGACTTTTCTTTCCAGTTTTAGCACAGGCACATATTTTGGAAGGACCTCAACTGATAGTTTGTCCATCCCGTCTCTGCGCCATCATACTTATTATGAGGCAGAAAACGGGAAGTCTTTGGCCATTTGGCGAGTCATAACACGACGCGGCTGTGCATTGGAAATGTTATCATTTGGCTCTCGGCATCCATCCGGCAGCAGAGGAAAACGTTTTCCTCGTCGCTCTCACGGTTGTACGATATTTAGGATGACAGAGTAAGTGTATTCATAAGTACCCACATGCACCACATATGCGAGCTCAATACCCCCAACCCCCATCCACACATAAACACACATACACACACATACACTCAATTTCCCTTTCAGCTCTGAATGACCTCTTAGGTCCTAGAGCTTGGCCTATGGATAAATTTGTCATACATATATACATATATAGAAACATACATGTCTTAACCCCCCCCCCCCCTTTTTATTAAAGCTACACAAATTGGAAACCCTTACCTGTTGTCAATGGTGCCCTCTGTCTGCAACCATCTCGTTTGTCTATTAAGATCTCGTAGGTATAAAAATTTACTATTTATTACCCAAAGCAGTTGAATATAAAATAGAATAAAATGATTAACAAGTCATAATGACAGAAACCCAAATCTGCCCATAAAGAAAACTAGTAAGTTAACATTCTACCTTCCTGACTAAGAATTCACTTCCAGACCCAAAATGTTAATAAGTTCATCATATTGGTCAGGTTAGAAATTCCCGTCTCTAGCACCATGAAATAGAACCCATCTGTAATAAAGATAACAATGGATAAAAGATACACTTCACACATCACTCTTTTCAAAGTAGCTTAAGTAAAGAAAGTATTTCACACTTCTCTCTCTTTTCAAAGGTAACGGTTTTCTAAGTCTTACAAAATATGTGTCATACCTTTACGATGGAGTTTTCTCTCCCGACACCTGACGTGTACCAACCGACCTCTTTGTGCTCACCAAAAGGAATGTGGCTTTCGCAAGTGCCTTGGTCTATTAGACTTGTAACATCTGTACAAACGAATGTACATGCTTGACGCCAAGACAAGCGATCTCTCGGTTAAACGCTTACGTACCCAAATTCCTTCACTCAAGCAAGACATGATATGTGATTCACTAACATTACACACTTGTAAGACATGCATACATACATACATACATACACATATTTTATATATATATATATATATATATATATATATATATATATATATATATATATATGTGTGTGTGTGTGCGTGTGTGTGTGTGATATATGTATGATGTATGTATGTATGTATGCATGTATATATGCATATCGAATTTAGGTTATAGGCCAAGCTCTAGGACCTAAGAGGTCACTCAGCGCTGGAATGGAAATTGGGAGTAAAAAGGTTTTAAACGCGCAACGGGAGGAAAACCATGCAGTTGCACTACTAGATAATTGTTCGGTGAGGGTGGAAAGTCAGCTGGAAGAAAAAGAAGAGAATATGCATGGAGGTACATCAGAAGAAATGAAAGGGTGCAGTTAGCGGCCGAAGGGACACTGCAAATAACCTTAAGTATGTCTACAACAGTGCAACGCATGAGGTGCACTGACGGCACTACCCCACAACTGGATATAAACCCATCATTAGACTTGATCGAGAAGTATGACTGTAGCGTTGGTTGGCAATTCACTATTGACCTTCCCACTCAATATTTCATGAAATGATAAAACGGTTGTCCGGCTGAACGGTAGATTATTGTCCTATTTATGGGCTATAAGTTTTAAGCTACTTGCTGTGTGGTGCAATGAAACAGTATAAGGGTCAGTGGATCGTTGGCAAGAGAATTTAAAATAAATGAATAAAAATAAATAAGTCAAGTTCCAGTTATTAAGCAAATCTATTTTGCATTACAAGGGTTCTGACTAAGTTCTAGTAGCAGTAGACACGTAAGGATTTCTCTTGTCCAGATTCGCAGGTGTCGTGACGCTGTCAATTATTCTCTTCGTGGCCTTGACTTCATCCTTGAACTGGCTGTGATATGCCTCTTTGAGGTATTGTATTGAAAAGGCGCATATCACAGCCGGTTCAAGGATAAGGTGAAGGCCATGAAGAGAATGACTCCTTGTCAGCACCCAACCCCCAGGACATCAGTGAGAATTCGAAAGACACGAGCGATAGAACACCCTTGGACACGAATTTACTTCTACTCGACATAGAGTTTTAACAAAAATATACTTTTATGTGCATAGAGTGCCTGCATATATACCTAGAAAGAGGGATGAATCAATAAAAAAATTTCATTCACTTTAGCTAGTTATTTCTTACCCCATTCCTGTAACACGTTTGAAAGTCAAATGGTGCATAGACGGTTACGTCAAACTACTCCCGTCTTGACATGATATTCGTATGAAACTAAGAAAACTTCTTGTCACCACTGGTGCAAATCAGCAGATTTTTTTAAAAGCATTTCATACTAGAAAGATAATTCTATTACATCATAAAATGACTTACTTGTGACTTGAAAGTCGTGAAATGAGTGCATTGCTCAGCATTTTCACTTATGTTGTCATTTGAGTACATGGCGCACATAACTATATAGTTCACTTTGTTTTGCCGTCAGTATACTTTTACACATAAACGCGGACACATTTTGCATTTAAAATTTATAAAATTTATATATATATATATATATATATAATATATATATATATATATATATATATATATATATATATATATATATACATATATATGTATATATATATATATATATATATATATATATACATATATAGTATATATATATATATATATATATATATATATATATATATATATATATATATATATATGTGTGTGTGTGTGTGTGTGTGTGTGTGTGTGTGTGTGTGTATGTATATACACTTAGACAAAGGTAAAAGGCACCATTGATACCACAGTTTATTGGGTCAACGTTTCACGAAAAATGCTATCGTTGCATTTTAACGGCTGCAGTTATTAAAAAACCATCTTAAAAAATAAACTAAAAGACATTTTTTCCATAGGGTATTGTCTTGCCACATTTCAACGAACGTTCTCAGCTACAGACTTGAGTAATACCCAAGAATCCACACACTGTTGGAATGCTATTTAAATTTAAGGATTGTTGTCCTCGGACACTGTTTAGAAATATGTATGCCCATTTACGTAACCGTGGGATTGTCGTTACACACACGAGGAGGCTACTACGGATTCGTATAAATGAGTACGTTAATACGATGCTGTATTAATACTATTATGTTTGACCTCCGAAAATATTATGAAAGGTTTATGTAAATGTTCATCGGGACATGTAATTCAAAAAATTATTAGAGAGAGAGAGAGAGAGAGAGAGAGAGAGAGAGAGAGAGAGAGAGAGAGAGACAGACAGACAGACAGAGACAGAGAGATTACACAAAAAGGTGTAAAGAAAAATACAAACAGTATTAAGAGGCAAGGGATAAAATAATCTGTACAGAAGAAAATGGAGCGAGACAAAATTATTAAGACGGAAATACCTTCAATAGAGAGATTAATGAAAAAATCCTCTTAAACCAGAGTCAAGCCAGAAGCACATATTTCGCTCCCTCTGAAGTGTCCAGTGGAACCACAGAATCATTAATGCATTGAGGCGCACTAACTTTAATCCAGCCTCCAAAAAATTGTCTTCGCTGAAAACGACAGTAATGGAAGTGATGTAAGTTCTCACATGGTCCTAAATCAGGAAAGAATACTTCATACGCCGAGCGAATTTCTCAAGAAAGTCAGTGGTAGAAAGTGATGATGTGACGATGGAACGTGGTATGGTAAATTATGGTTCTCAGCCGTCCCTGAACGAAGACGAACATTTTCAAGCTTTTCCTTTCTACTTAAAGAAAAAAGCTTGAAGAACGAGAACGTCATTGAAGTCGAAATAAAGGAAATAGTCATCGTGGATTACCTTTTCTCGGCCGAGAAATCGCTTTGCTGCGAAATTGGGTAGGAATAGTTTCTGCCTAACTTTGAAAGAGAGTTTTCAGATGAAAACGACAACGCGGGTGACGAAGTAGAGCAAAATTGGGCGAAACATTTTTGAAGTGCAAATGTATTTGTGGTATTTCTTGCCTTTAATGATATTATTAAATCATACTGCAATGCCACTTGAGGTTGTAACCTTGGCATATCCTTGCAAATTACTACCAGCGGAACGGCGGGGACGACTTGGGATGGGATCGTTTCTTGGGAATTGACTGAATTATAGATCAGGTAGTTAGTTAAGTTCAGTGTGTAGCCAACATGACGACAGAAGGTGGAAAGGCATGCAGCCTAGCAGAATAATATAAACGGATAGCTTTCCAGGTCTTATTCATATCTTCGAAGTTATCACAGCATTCATGTGCAAACAATATTTACTGATTCCGAAATGCGCATGCAATGGGAAGAACAGAGTTATCCAAAATTATTTCGAAACATCTCGAATTAGTAGAAATTAAATAAACACAAACTTTCAAGTCGTGCAAAAACTCCGAAATATTTCCGGAATTTCTTGCGGGAAATCTCTGGCAAATGACCTCACATTTCTTCCATCAAGAATCATCACAGAGATATTTTTTCATCACACGATCCCGAGAACAAAGAACGAATTCGCGCTCTCCCTCTCGAGATGCCGGGATATCAAAAGTGCATTATTACATCGTTATCATTCTCAGGTCTCACTCTTTGCTCTGCTGACAAATATTCATTTAAAGGAAGGTCTGCTTTCTCTTCCTCCATGGATTCAAAGAGAGGGAAAGAAAAAAATTAAACGCTACTTCATTAAAAACTTAGAATGAATGCACACACACACGCACACAATTATATATATATATATATTATATATTATATATAGAGATATATATATATATAATAGATATATATATATATATAGATCTTATGTATATATATATATATATATATATATATAATATTTATATAGTATTTTATATATATATATATAGAGATATATATATTAATAGATAGTATATATAGTATATATGATAAGATATATATATCTATTATAATGATATATTTGATATATATATTGGATATATAACATATATATTATATGGATATAATATAGATAATATATATTATATATATAATATAATATAAATATTATAATATTATATACATATATAAATATAATATATATCTAGATGAGAAAAAATTAAATCCTCTTATCCTAAGTAAAACGTACGTGCATGAGCATTTCAGGAAAAACAAACATTATAACGCGATGAAACACTGACATTTTTAAGAATACTTAATGATGGTCTTGCGTTTTTTATTATCGTGGTATATTTATCAAAAGAAGGTTAACATAACATCCAACAATCTCTTTGAATACTTGGGACGTATGTGAAAAATAAATTAGATATTATTAAGTTTTATTTTACTGGAAAGAAGAAAGGCGTCGTTTTTAGTAAGGTAGTTATCAAGAACAAAACTAGAGAATTATTTAATGAATCTCATTTACAGGGGAGCACGATTCTTTTAGCAATCTTTACTTTTTGTTATTAGCGGAAGTTAGGTACAAGAAATATACGATTCAATCGAATGTATTTGCTACAGAAAATATGTTACGAGAATTCGATGAATATTATAGCATATTTGGAGAAAATACCATTTCAAAGGACTGAAGGCATAACAGTCTCCATCAAGACATGAGGAATTCTGGAAAGGGGACTGATGGGATAAACAAGTAAATAAAGACATCGAATATCATTACTTGAGGATTAGATGAAATGACGAACCTCCTCCTTCGTTTCCTTTTGACCTTTCGTAAGAATTCTTTCCTCTTGTTCCGAAAATGAATTTGGAGTGAATGATTCAATAACAACTTGAACATTTTTCAGTTTGAAGGGAAAATATCTATTTTGTTTTCAGCTGAAGTACCTTTTAAGATTTCCTGAATTATTTTGAATAAAGCGATTTAGTCTTTCTTGTCCACATCACTTTTAGCCTTGGAATAATTCCGCTGTAGAACTACACGATCACTAGATGTAGAAAATATTCTGTCTGAATATTTCATGTATGTAATTATAGAGATATTTCACACTGCTAACAGGGAATACCTGTATATAAACAAAATTTTGTTGTTCTGTTTGGCATAGTTGTAATCTCATTGTGAAAACAATAAACACAGGTGAACAACACATAATCTTACATTATCTTACACTAAAGGTATATTATCTCTGTCCCTTTGTCTTTGTCTCTCTCTCTATGGATACGTGAAAAATGTTAAGGAATAAAATGGTTGAGTACTTCCATAAAATGAGCAAGTTCTTGTCAATGTCTTTACAATGATAAAACCTATAAACTCAAAATTAACAGAATCTGGCATACTCATTTATTTATTCTTCCCTGATTATTTAATTTATTATCTATTAATTTCTCTTGTCAACCATTGACAAATTAGATACTCACCATGCAATTGGAAAAGAAACGAACCAAAAAATTACAAAATTATAATTTTTTCAAACATGTTTCCTTGAAGATATTAAGAGTCAAGAGTAAGTACTGAACTCTCCTAACTATTTCCTTATGTATAAAACGAAAAGAAAACTATCTTTAGAACACGTGTACATGTGTGTAAATATAGGTATATATATATATATATATATATATATATATATATATATATAATATATATATATATATATATATATATATATATATATATATACTATATATATAATATGACTTGCGCATGCGCAATTTGGATATGTGAAAGTTACGTTTATACATCTGAAATTATGAAATAATAATTTCATAATTTCTGATTATGCAATTATTTGTCTTACGAATGTTTCAGCAACGAATAAGTGCATTAAATTGTTAAAGGATAACGAAAAAAAAAAGAAGTTAATGAATTATCATAAATAAGGAAGAGATTATTATTCCCCGACAGCATTCTACATTGAACTCTCTTCTTCATTCATAGTAGGTATGCAAGTCCCTGTGAAATACATTACCTCCTGATGGAAGATATTGCTCGCTCTAATTTCCAGGATGTGAAATCACCGGAAAATCTGATAACGCCCAATACGCCATTAGTTAACGAGCATTCCTCAGAGACTGTTTAAGGATTCGGGTAAATGAATTATAACGCTTCATTTTGATATTCAAATATCCATTCCACCAGATAATGAGAGAGAGAGAGAGAGAGAGAGAGAGAGAGAGAGAGGAAGAGGATGAGGAGAGAGGGAAATTCTGTCGTTTTTTTTATGATTTTATGTATGTTGGATTGTTAATCTGAGGAGTAACAATTCTGTATCATTTATTCCAACTAAATGCTCCGCTATGAGCTTGGAAGGACGATTTCAGGCTAATGCTCAACTCGAATACTTGGTAACAACATCACTTCATTTGCTTTGACTTACAAGGTTTTTCAATGGGGTTCTTTGCAACTCGGATCTTGGGAAAGTAGACATACATGATCCAGTATCGGAATATTATTATTATATTATATTGGGAAAGTAAATCCACAGTAGTATACCTGTTTGATTTTGTTATTTAAAATATAGACAGCAGAAAGCTTTCGATGACCTGCACGGTCCACCTTGTCAATCTGACTATAATTGACTCATGTGATTATGAGTTTTCTTTGATTACTATTATTATTATTATATTTCAGTAGATGATACCTACTCACATTGAAAAAGCACACAGGGGCCACTGAATTGAGATTCAAGCTTCCAAAGAATGTTGGTTTCAACCTCCCACCGCAGAACCGACGCTGCAGCAGTAACTGATCATGATACAGAGCCAAGTGAGTTTTTATCGCCCTGAGGGAGACGCGAACCCGCGATGCCTGAGTAGCATTCCACGACACTAACCACTATACCAGTGGACTAGAAAGTAGTTAATATTATACAAATTCCTAGAGATGAATGTAACATAACCTCCAGTCGTACATTTTCTTATTAGATTATTTTGTTAGTCCCAAACTTCATTTAAAATATGCTCTCTGTGCCGCAGTAATATGTAATTTTTTTTTTATTTATACTCGAAAGACGAATAGACTACAAACTGGGCTCTCTGACGTAGCCTTGTCCTTAAGAAAAGACCGTTAAGCAGAAAACGAGGTATAGCTAACAATTAAGGGAGAAGGTAGAGGCTCCACCTCTTAAAGGAACTATGAAATGTGGAATCTGACAAACCTATCCCAAACTTGCAGGGAGAGAGAATGCAACAGGGCCAAGCCATCTAGTACATAAAGGAGCCGTCTGTTGTTATATCATTAGTCTTTATTTACACCATTTTGTGAACAAGAAGCTTTCATGTTCCTCCTTCTCTGGAAACAAGAATAGACATGACAGCATTGTTTGGTGTTCATATTCTGAGTATTTAAAACTCTGACGTATCCGTAATACATAAATTTAAACCATGATAATGGTAATCTTCAGACAACCACTAATTAATAAGAATCACGAGTTTTTTTTCTTTAAAAAAATAAGTTTAATGCAGTAGTGTAACGTGATTTTACATGCTAATTGACTTTCTTAAAACCTTCCAGATCACGAAGTCTCACATGTCAGTCAGTGTAATAACTTAAGCTTCGTGGCAACTTCCAGGGAAAGGTTGACAGTTTACCCAATGAAAAACTAATTTCTTTTTATAGTCCAGATAATTTACGCTAGCTGTCTTATACTCATGTATGTTATATACGTATATATATATATATATATATATATATATATATATATATATATATATATATATATATATATATATATATATATATATATATATAAAGAGAGAGAGAGAGGCCAGGTAACGAGAAATACGATATTCTTCGGAATACTATACTACACAGTCCCCTTCAAAGGCCGGAAAAAAGTTCGTTAACTTCCTTTCTTAAAGGACTATCCAGCCCCTAACCCCCTCCCTCCTTGGAAGTACTAATGCCTTTCCCGTCCGAACTTTCCATTCTCACCAGAAATGGACCCTGGATGCTTTTCTTTCCTGACGTTCCTTCTTCTCAGGTTTCCTCTTCATTGCGTTTCTTGTAACTCGATTCCCGCCTTCTTAAATAATTTTTTTTTCTAAGTCTGTTCAAGTCTGCATATATCACTGTGTTCATATTCGTACTTGGGTCTTCCTTCCAGTCATATTACGATTGTTTAAACTTAACTCTCTCTCTCTCTCTCTCCCTCTCTCTCTCTCTCTCTCTCTCTCTCTCTCTCTCTCTCATACACAAACATAAGCTATAGACACACACATATATAAATAAATATATTAAATAAATATATATATATATATATATATATATATATATATATATATATATATATATATATATATATATATCTTATACCCTTTTATCAAAACTACAAAACTACACAAATTGGAAACCTTTACCTGTTGTCAATGGTGCCCTCTGTCTGCAAACATGTCATTAGGCTATGAAGATCACGTAAATACAAAAATATACTATTTATTACCCAAAGCAGATGAATATAAAATAGAACAAAATGATTAATTAGTCATAGTGATAAAAACCCAAATCTGCCCACAAAGAAAACGTAAGTTATCATTCTACCCTCCTGGCTAAGAATTCACTCCCAGACCCAGAATGTCAAACATTTCATTGTATCAGTCAGGATAGAGAATCCCGTCTCTAATATCATGAATAAGGACCCATCTTAAAGATGGGGTTTTTCTCCCGACACCTGGTGTGTACCAAACCGACTTCTTTCTTCTCACAAAAGGAATGTGCCTCTCGCAAGTGCCTTGGTCGATTATACCTGTAACATCCGTACAAACGAATGTACATACTTGACACACCCCAAACTGCCTTGACGACAGGAAGAGCAGACTCCAGATTAAAATGCTTACGTATCAGATTCCTTCATTTCAAGAAGGCTGCCCCTACAGCTCAATCTGTCTCCAAGCAAGACATGATCTGTAATTCACTAACATTACACACTTGTAAGATATCTCAGCCAACTATGTCCTTTATGCACTCCTGTCGCTCACCATATCAGCAACTAATGCACAATGTATCAATTTACCACATGACTTAGGGCTACCCCGATGCTGGAGACTTTGTGCTTCTCCGAATTCACAAAAGTTTAAGAACTCCTAGTGCACAAATTGTGATCAGTATAGCACCTAACATGATCATTAATATTGGTATTGTGTAACGCTCACTAATGAAAGGCTCATCCTCGTCACAAAGATAAAAAGAATTCGACGGATAGTGTAGACGCAGGTTGAGTGCGTAAACCAACTCGAAACAATTCAGCACGCGCCATTTATTCAGTGTCTGCGACCCTCGTGAGTGTATCCAACACCCTCTCGTCGCAAAACTGTAGATTTGACGTTTCCTACTGAAGGAACGTGGTCACCACCCCCGTTGTCAAGGAAAATATCCCGTGACTTCCATGCAAGTGCTACTCGCACCTGCCTCATCGAAGATTGTAGACTCTTGATTTATCCCAGAATGTATCCTAAGACGATATATCGAAGACATCTCATCCTTTGCAAAGGCAGTCCATAGAAACGCCATTAGTGTGTAGACTTGACTCGACCTCTGGTACTGTAGAACGAAGTCGTTTCCATCGCCACCATCACATAAAGTTGGGAATTCTCTAAAGTCATTGTGTGTCCATATTTAAAAGGGCTACATGGTCATAAAATAACTAAAGTCTAGCTTTACCCCACAAATCCGTCATTAATTAATATACCAAATCTACTAGTCAAATATTAAAAATTCCTCGCTAAACAAAATATAATGTTTACGCACTGAATCCTCAAAAATAATCCCATATCTGACAAACACACTATCAAAAGAGAACCCATAATGTCTTACAGCAAAAACCCCTTTTATGGTTTATATAACTAACCTCTATAAAATATAATACTCCGACAAATTATATCTCCTATCTAAAATAGAAATGCTATTTAGAGCTTAACACCCATTACAACATCTCTCGTAAGAAAAGAAAAAAAGAAAAAAAGAAAAAAAAATAAGATAACAACAATAATAAGTGAACTTTCCCCCATTACACAGCGCACATAAGAGAAAAAGAAACATATATAATTCAATATCTTTCCCAAAACAGAATGTGTACCGTTACGGAATTTGCTACCTCAGCAATCCCATTGACCAGAAAAGACAGGAAAAGAATCCCCTTACATGATACATTCCTGTGGAATGCCATAATCAACATCTACGAGAATAGTGCAAATCCCCGAGTAATCAATTCCAAAGGGAAAAATCGGCAACCGGATTCATTACAGCATCATTAGCAAAAATACCCACCTGTGAAACACCTCAGGTGCTTCGAACTGCAGCATAGTCAGACTCGCAACTTCAGAAACTCATGATTCTCAAAAAAATGTTCTATACTGAAACCACATCAGTACATTTCAAAAAATTTTCTCCAGGATATGACTAAAATGCTCAAAAATTGTTTCAAAGACATAACTCTCCCAAATGATACTGCCCAATTATATATAAAAATTCACCTATTCGGATAAAAAAACTACAGGAAACTCACAATTACATAATTATATACCACCCACAAAAAGAAAGTCACCCCCAAGGATTAATGCCATCTCCTTATATATATATATTGTAATCCATAATTACTTTAAATATTTTGTTCGTGGTTTATGTCATTTGTTTTTATTTAAGTCACGAAAAGTTCTCTTGAAACATTCTTTTATCCCCGGCCAAGGTTTTGTTTGTGTTCATTTGTATAGTGTTTATTCACCATATTTTTTTTTGCCTTTCATGTTTTGTGGAGCGGACTACCCGTCTTCAGTGCTTCGCTTGTCGAACTGCCCCATTACGTGGTTATGCTTTCGCTCTCTCTCCCTTTACCTGGAGTGCGTTTTTGGGCAGCGGGGCAGAGAGTATCGGCTCCCCAACAGAGGAGGTCTTGCAGCATATTTTTTCACGGCTTAATTAGCGGAAGATATTTGTTCCTGATCCTGCAGCTTCCATTGAATTTGAGAGGCTCCTGCTAATCAATTTTAGCCTCACTTAAAAGCATTGCTGTTGCTTTTGTGCTGCTGCTTGTCACTGCTGCTGGCTGTTGCCGTGTGTTTGACCTCCTGGAGTCGTCAGGAGGCCTTCTAGTGGCGAAGAACGGTAAGCGGACGTATGTTCTTCCCCCGTCCTGCTTACATAATATAAAATTTACGTTGCCCTGGTGATCCCTCGGTGCAAGAACACCCCTAGTGATCCGGAGTAGACAATCGCTGTTGATGCGTTATAATCTTTGATTACGAATTCGGTGTGGTCTTTGAGAATTCTTCAGCTGTTTCTTCATCACCTCTTCAGTGTAGTTTTATCGTCAATTTAGGACATATTATTATTATAAGGTGTATTATGGTTAATAATTATTGTAAAATTGATTAGGTTTAAGGTTTACTTCACTCTGCAACTCCAACTGTCGTATGCTAGGGAAAGTGTGTTTTTTTTCTGCCTCCTACACCTTTCTTTCTCTTCGACTGAGGTATAAAAGTTAGGTAGGCGCGTGATGGTTCGAGTGTTATTATTGTAAAGTAGCGTATGTGTTTTTTTCCAGTTCCTAAGAAAGCTTTTCGAGGACTACTTTTTGTAATTTAAGACTATTTTTGTTAATTAAATTTATTGTTAAGTTTGATTCAGTGTTTTTTGTATCCCTCTTTGAGAGTTATTTTGCTTTGTGGATTTTGTGTCGCTGCTGGTTCTTGCCTGGTACTTTGGCACTGAGTCAGTCTGGAAAAAGAACCCTGGATGAATATAATCAATCTTAAGTTCATAACATAATTTGGCGACCTTTTTAGCCAGGATCCAGTTTAGCGGCATAATTTTCAACTGTAAACGGCTCTCGGAGAGGTGGTCAAGCCACTGAACGTATTTAAAGTGATTATTTCTATTTAATTAATTCAGGATGCATTATTTAGAGAGTGAAGAAGCTGAGGTAGCGAACTTTTTGGCTAGTCCTAACTGGGAAGAGGATCTTTTTGAACTAAAAAGGGGATCAATTGTGGTTGATTGCAGAGTTCTTGGATTTAAGTTTGGCCACTGAAGGTTAAGAAGGGGACCGTTTGTTATTTGAGGTCTTGAAGGCCGCGAGGATATATAGAGAGACTCTTGATAGGAAGGATGTTCTGGAAAGTAGTAGGCTGGATGAGAGTAAAGCCTGAGGAGATAGAGGAACTGGAAGGTGGAGGTAGAGAAAATCCTATTGATAGTGGTGATGACCATTTGGAAATTTTGAGAGAAAAAACCAAGATGAAGGAACTGGAGTTTAAAGCTCTCCAACTTAGAGCCGATGAAAGGGCAAAAGAAAGAGAGCATGAAATTGAGGTGCTTAAATTACAGATTAAGTTGAATCAGGGAAAAAGAATGGTAGTTATAATAATTCTAGTGTTGATGAAACAAGGTTTAATATGTTCGCTGCGTTAAAAACTGGTACCACACTTTTCCGAGGAGGAGGTTAATGAGTTTTTTTGTGTCATTTGAGAAAATTGCTAAGAAGCTTGCTTGGCCAAAGGATATGTGGACCACATTAGTTCAGTGTCGTTTGGTGGGCAAAGCTCAAAGGGTTTATAATAATCTTAATGACGATCTCTCCGCGGATTACGACACCGTAAAAAGTATTGTGCTGAAAGCTTATGATTTGGTGCCTGAAGCATACAGGCAGAAGTTTCGTAATCTGCGGAAGGATCTTGACGTCACCTATGTTGAGTTTGCTAGAAAGAAAGTTCAGTTTCTCGATGACTGGCTGAAGTCAAAAGAAGTAGACAATTTTGTTAAACTGAAAGAGCTCCTTCTGGCAGAGGAATTTAGAGGAACGTGAGTCGTGACTGCGAATTCATTTGGAGGAGTTGAAGCTCGACTCCATTCAGGAAATAGCAGTTGCTTCCGACGAGTATGCACTTACCCATCTCGGGAGGAACCCCTTAGGAAAAGGATTAATCAGGATAGGTTCTCCCCCCATGAATATAATACCGTAGTAATAATCGTCAGTCTTCTAGAGGAACATTAAGGTCAAATAATGACGAGTCAGAAAAAGTATCTAATCAAGACAGAAGTGTAAGCGGCTCGCGTAGTTTCGTAAACAGTCGTAGATCGGTTAATGGGTGGTGTAGTAGTGGTAGAAATTTTGGTAGTAGTAGTAGTAGTAGTGTGAAGTGTTATTGTGCCACAAGACGGGGCACGTAAAGGCTAATTGTTACGGTTGGAAAAACTTTCAGGAGAGGAGGTCTAATCCAGTAAACATTGTTGTAGCTGAAAAAACGGCAAACTTGAAGCAAAGTATGGAACAGGAAAAGTGACTAAAATTTAAGAGGTATATTTCTGACGGGTCTGTGTTTGTTGGTAACAATGAAAAAACAAAGGTTTGTTTAAAGGTATTACGGGACTCTGGAGCAGCACAGTCTCTCATATTAAAATCTGCTGTTCCAAAGGATTTTGTATTTTCCAACGATGAATTTGTGGTGTTGGGTGGTTTCCCGAACTCTATTACGTCTTGTCCTTTAGAGAAATTTAATATTCACACCAAGTATTTTAAAGGGACTGCTAAACTGGCTGTGGTAGACAGTTTGCCAGTTCCCGGTATTCACCTCCTCTTAGGGAATGATTTGGCTGAAGGTGAAGGTGCAGTTGATAATATATGTCCAATTTTGACTCTCCTGAATGTGACTTGTGAAGGCGATGATATTGAAACTAATTTTGATAAGCCTGTCTCTGTAGTAACCCGATCTAGAGCTCGGGAGATGGATCTCGAGGAAGTTGACTTAGATTTATATCAAGTAGACAGACAAATGACTGACATGAGGACTGGTAGTAGTAATAAGAAAATCATTAATTGGGATGACGTTAACTGGGACGCTAAGGCGTTCAAAATGGCACAGAGTAAGGAGTTTTCTAATTTAGAACTCGGCAATCCCGAGGATTTGGTGAAACCAGTATTCGTCAAAGAGAGAGGTTTGCTCTACAGGTTGAGCAGGTCGGCTAATGCACCTGCCCACCAGGTAGAGTCGTGCAGACAATTGGTTGTCCCGAAGGTACCGGAATAAATTGATGTATTTAGCACATGAAAATGATTTGTCGGGACATTTTTGGTGTTAGGAAAACCTTTCAGAAGGTTGCTGAACATTTCTTTTGGCCTGGGATGCGTCAGGACATTAAGAGACACGTATTATCCTGTGATGTGTGCCAGTTGGTGGGGAAACCTAACCAGAAAATACCCAAGGCTCCTTAATTCCTATACCCTCCTGTGGCGAACCCCTTTCGGGAAGTGATAATTGATGTAGTGGGTCCCCTGCCGCGGACGCGCGGTGGGAATGAATATATATTGTCTATTGTTGATAGAATGTCTCGCTTCCCTGAGGCTATCCCATTGAGGAGTATACGGTCCGAAAAGGTGGTTGAAGTGTTGGTTGGTTTCTTTACCAGATTTGGTTTTCCTAAGGTAATTCAGAGTGACTGTGGCACTAATTTCACGAGTAGGTATTTTGAAAAGAAAATGAACGAGTTTGGTATTAAACACGTGAAGTCTGCACCGTATCACCCGGAAAGCCAAGGCCAGGTGGAAAGGTTCCACCAAACCTTGAAGTCTGTGTTAAAAAAATTTTGTTTAGAGACTGGAATGATGGGATAAGGAATTACCTTACGCATTGTTTGCAATACGATCGATCCCCAACGAGTCAGTGGGTCTCTCTCCTTTCCAGCTTATTTTTGGTCACTGTGTTCGAGGCCCATTAGATGTAGTGAGAGAACACTGGGAAGGAGAGACTCCGAAATTAATGTATTGGATTATTTTTCAGATTTGCAGGAGAAATTGCTTAGAGCACGGACTTTTGCTCAGGAACATTGGCGAAAGCCCAGGCCTCGATGAATTGAAGTATGACGTTAAAACACGAGATAGGCTATTTAATGTAGGTGACCAAGGTGTTGGTTTACTTCCTATTGGCTTGGCAATCCTTGAAAGCGGAATTCTCAGGTCCGTGGAAGGTTCTGAAGAAAATTAACAATGTAAATTACCTGATTGAAACTCCTGATAGGAGAAGAAAAAACCCGTATTTGCCATGTTAATATGATAAAATCTTTTATTGACAGGTCTTTAGAAGAATCTGTAGTACCTATTTCTGTAGTTTAGTGTAGAAAATGAACAGTTTATGGGCGATAAATTTGCTGTTAGCCAAGTGGTTTGGAAAATAATTTCTGATGTTTTAAATAATCTGAATACTAAATTTCAGCACTTAGATGCAGAAAAAGCTGCACCTCTAATTAATTTAATTAACGAATATAAAGATCTCTTTCAGGATGCACCTGGTAGGACCCATATTTTACAACACGACGTTGACGTTGGGGAGGCTCAGCCTATTAAGCAATGTCCATATAGACTGAACCCCCTCAACGAGAGAAATAGTCAGGAAGGAAGTCAAATACATGCTAGACCATAACCTCATTAAACCGAGCTGCAGTCCTTGGAGCTCCCTGTAGTTTTTTGGTTAAGAAGGAGGATGGTCAGCCTAGGATGTGTTTTGACTACCGCAAAGGTCAACTCTGTAACAAAACGGACTCGTTCCCTTTGTCCCAGGGTGGAAGACTGTATAGATAGAGTGGGATCTGCCCGTTATATTAGTAAATTTGACCTGTTAAAAGGATATTGGCAGGTCGGTCTTGCACCCCGGGCAAGGAAAATATCGGCATTTGTGACGGGTGACGGCCTCTATGAATGTGAGGTGATGCCTTTTGGCATGAAATGCCGCCGCTACCTTCCGAAGGCTGATGAACTTCATTACCTGTGAACTGGAGGGTTGTGTGGTATATATTGACGACCTTGTGATTTACAGTGACGATTGGGAAACTCATCTTAAGAGGATAAGAGCGCTATTCGAGGTGCTGAGAAGGGCTGGGTCTGGTGATAAATTTAAGAAGAGTGATTTTGCTCAAGCGAAGGTGGTTTATTTAGGACATGAAATTGGCTTGGTAAGATCGCTCCTAAGAGAGCGAATGTTGAGGCAGTTACAGCCTTCCCAGCTCCTCGAAACAAGAGAGGTATTCGTAGATTTTTGGGTCTAGTGGGTTGGATTATAGAAAGTTTATTAAGAAATTTTTCTGATCTTGCTAATCCCTTAACAAATTGTTAAAGAAAGATGTAAAATTTTATGTGGAATAACGAGTGTCAGGATGCATTTGAAAAATTGAAGGTACTTTAATAACCTATCCTTTGTTACGTTTCTCCCGATTTTTCCTTGCCTTTTTGTTTGGCTACAGATGCCAGTAGTGACACAGGTTTAGGTGCTGTCTTGCTGCAGGAGGGTGAAAATGGCACCTCGCATCCAGTCGCCTATTTTTCCAAGAAGTTGTTACCGGCAGAGAGACGTTACTCAACAATTGAGAAAGAGGCTTTATGCTTAGTGAAAGCCATCATACATTTTGAAGTGTATTTATCTTCCTCAGTATGTCCAATAAAGGTCTTTACAGATCATAATCCCTTAATTTTTATTAATAAATTTAAAGATAAAAATCAACGTATTTTGCGCTGGAGTCTTTTACTCAAGAATATAACCTTTTCTATTTGTCACGTGGCTGGAAAAGAGAACGTAGTCCCTGATGTTCTTTCTAGGACATTCGGTAATGAAAAGGATGTTGTGGCTATCCAAGAGTAGTTGTGTAAGGGTAAAGGACTCTGCATCAATCCCATTTGAGCAATTGTTTTTTTTTTCGTCAGGTGTTGGGAAGATTTCTTAATATAAGTTTGAGGTTCACATTATTTACATATAATCTTAAGAGTTTATATTAGTAATGTTTAAGGATAGTGGTTTTGGGTTTATGAAATATTTGTTTTTGATATCTGCATTTACTTTTGTATGACTGAAATGAAAATTTTACTAGATATATTTTTTCCTATTTTGCTTTTAAAACACAATGCTCATATTTTTGCTTGCATTACAAATTACTTTAATATGGGGTAGGATTACCTTTCTAAAAAAAAAAATAATAAATTATTTTTTTTTCCTTGTCCCGGGAGCTGTAATCCATAATTACTTTAAATATTTTGTTCGTGGTTTATGTCATTTGTTTTAATTAAGTCACGAAAAGTCTCTTGAAACATTCTTTTATCCCCGGCCAAAGTTTTGTTTGTGTTCATTTGTATAGTGTTTATTCACCATATTTTTTTTTGCCTTTCATGTTTTGTGGAGCGGACTACCCGTCTTCAGTGCTTCGCTTGTCGAACTGCCCCATTACGTGGTTATCTTCGCTCTCTCTCCCTTTACCTGGATGCGTTTTTTGGGCAGCGGGGCAGAGAGTATCGGCTCCCCAACAGAGGAGGTCTTGCAGCATATTTTTTCACGGCTTAATTAGCGGAAGATATTTGTTCCTGATCCTGCAGCTTCCATTGAATTTGAGAGGCTCTCTGCTAATCAATTTTAGCCTCACTTAAAAGCATTGCTGTTTGCTTTTGTGCTGCTGCTTGTCACTGCTGCTGGCTGTTGCCGTGTGTTTGACCTCCTGGTAGGTCGTCAGGAGGCCTTCTAGTGGCGAAGAACGGTAAGCGGACGTATATGTTCTTCCCCTTCCCCCGTCTGCTTACATAATATAAAATTTACGTTGCCCTGGTGATCCCCTCGTGCAAGAACACCCCTAGTGATCCGGAGTAGGACAATCGCTGTTGATGCGTTATAATCTTTGATTACGAATTCGGTGTGGTCTTTGAGAATTCTCAACTGTTTCTTCATCACCTCTTCAGTGTAGTTTTATCGTCAATTTAGGACATATTATTATTATAAGGTGTAATTATGGTTAATAATTATTGTTAAAATTGATTAGGTTTAAGGTTTACTTCACTCTGCAACTCCAACTGTCGTATGCTAGGGAAAGTGTGTTTTTTTTTTCTGCCTCCTACACCTTTCTTCTCTTCGACTGAGGTATAAAAGTTAGGTAGGCGCGTGATGGTTCGAGTGTTATTATTGTAAAGTAGCGTCATGTGTTTTTTCCAGTCCTAAGAAAGCTTTTCGAGGACTACTTTTTGTAATTTAAGACTATTTTTGTTAATTAAATTTATTGTTAAGTTTGATTCATGTTTTTTGTATCCCTCTTTGAGAGTTATTTTGCTTTGTGGATTTGTGTCGCTGCTGGTTCTTGCCTGGTACTTTTGGCACTGAGTCAGTCTGGAAAAAGAACCCTGGATGAATATAATCAATCTAAGTTCATAACAATATATATATATATATATATATATATATATATATATATATATATATATATATATATATATATATATATATATATATATATATATATATATATATATATATAAATCACCATCTTAATAATAACACCACTCCAGTGATAAAAATATTTCCTCCATTTAATTAATAACCCCACACAAGAAAAAATCCTCCCCCCCAAAAAAAATTGTCCTTAAATCATAACTCCCCACGACATTAACCCGAATTATATAAAACCCAATATTACCTATTCGGCTCGTGAAACCACAAAAATTCAGCCCCAAATATCATACACACAGGAGTAATCACATGTTTATCATCACGTTTCTCAGCTAAAACAAAAATTTGCCATATTTCAACAACTTCCCACGTAAAATATTAACCCCGAAATCATACACCAAAACGCCACAGATTTGCACATAATAAGAAAAAAAAAGTAGAAGGAAATAAAAGAGAAAAAAAAAAAACGTAAAAGCTTCCATTCCACCCCCAAATTGCAAAAAAACAGACAGCAATAAAAGAAAAAAAGAAAAAAATGCAATTGCGCGACAATATATTAATCACCACAACCAATCTTTTTTTTTCAATTTTGAGATATGTGTTAACCTCGACCGACCTGTTTTATCCTTTAGACTACAAATTGTTTCCAATTTTCTCTTCAATGACTTTGAAAGGACCTTCAAACTTTGGGCCTAATTTGTAATTTAGTTCATTTCTCACGTTAAGTTTTAGAAATACCTTGTCTCCGACATTGATCTTGGGATCAGATGTTTTACTATTGCTCTTCTGTACCATATCTCTGGTTGTGGATTCGAAATTACGGCTAAGACAAGCATGTCTCTCTCTCGCTGTGGATACCAACGCCTCGATCGTATCCTCCCCAAACAAAGCCTCAAATGGGGACATTTTAATGGAATCACTAACCATAGTGATAATACTATGTCTAACAACATTAACATATCTGTCCCAATTCTTATCATTACCACCTACAGTTTTCCTGAGAGCCTCGAGCACTTTCCTGTTTGCTCGTTCGCACAACCCATTAGCCTCGGGTCTGTATGGAATAATTGTTATTACTTTCTGTATCCTCATGACTTCAGCTACACATTCCAAGGTTTTGTTCACAAATTCTCTACCATTGTCGGTTAATAGTACTTCGGGTGAGCCATATCTGCAAATGATACCATTGAAAAACGCTATTGGCTACTTCTTCGGCCGTTTTATGCTTAAGTGGGAAAATTTCCACTATCCTTGTAATTTTCCATCTATTATCACTAACAAGTACTTGTTCGCATACCTAGACTCACAAAAATTCCCCAGGACATCCATGCGTATTCTCTGAAAAGGTCTACTCGGTATAGGATACAATTCTAATTTGCATGAAGTTGTCCTTGCAGGCTTACATGCATTGCACACCGTACAATTCCTTACAAAATTTTCCATATCTTTCCCCATGTTTTTCCAAATGTATTTAGCACAAACCTCATCATACGTTTTTTCTATTCCCCTCTATATCCAAAAACACTGGAATTAGAACTTTTGGAATTACGATCTGTGTCATAAATCCTTTACTTTCAGGGGCTGTTCTCAACTTATATTTTCCTAATTTTCCTAACCAATAGATTACCTTCTAACTCCAAACCCGAAAAAAGGCAACTTATAACGTTTCCTAACTAATTCCCCTCTTAGCTTTTGCATCTGCTAGAATCTCGTCTTCATCTTGCCTTTGCTCTATGAGAGGTATATCCATTGTATGGTTTCGCTAGTGACTTGCGCGACTTTGAATCCTTCCGTGTCGTGAAAACTCCTACTGAGAGCATCCAACAACCAACGTTAAATTTTCCCTCTATATATTTGAGCTTTGCATCAAAATCTCTGATAGTTAAAAACCATCGAGGGGTCTTTTAGGCGACAAATCAGGTTTTATTAAAAAGATTTAATAATGGCTTTTGGGCTGTAAGAACTTCTACTTTATTCCCCATCAGTCACATTTTAAAATGAACTAAGCTCGACACTATTGCATAGGCTTCTTTATCTATAGTTGCCATGGATCTCTCGTTGCTGCCCTTTGTCCTGAACTTCCTGCTATAAAAACCTATGGGATGGAATTTCCCATCGAACTTTTGCATAAGGCAAGCACCTATACCTTCCTGGCTTGCATCAGTCACTAATGTAAAAGCTTCACTAGAATCTGGAAACTTCAAAACAGGGGGATTCATTAGCGCATCCTTGAGCTCTTGAAAACTCTCCACCTGGGGTTCCTTCCATTGAAATTGAATGTCTTCCCGCAATACATCAGTTAGGGGAGCTGCTATATTAGAGAACCCTTTCACAAACCTCCTGAAGAAACCGGCGATGCCCAGGAATGATTTAGTCTCTTTCTTTGATCTGGGGGTGCGAAAATTCGCTATTGCTTTGACTTTATCGTCATTTACTCTAACCCCTTCCTTAGATATGACGTGGCCTAGATATATGATCTGCTTTTTCAAGAACGAACACTTGGCTAGCTTAATTTTCAACCCCACTAATCTAAGCCTCCTAAGTACTTCTGTAAGCACTTCCAGGTGCTGTGAGATTGTGTCTGTTGCGACTAGGATGTCATCCATTTACACAAAAACATTTTTGCCCAATAACCCGTGCAAAACTGTGTTCACCAACCTGGTAAAGGTCATTGGACTGCCCGATAAATCGAAAGGCATTCGCGTAAATTCATAGTGTCCCTTGGGCACTGAAAAAGCGGTATATTCCTTGCTACTTTCACTAAGAGGGACCTGTAAAAAACCCTGCGCCAAATTAATTGAGCTATAAATATTATGTTCTCCAATTTCAACAAAAAGATCTGGTATGCACGCGACTGGGTAGCAGTTAGGGATCGTCTTTTCATTTAAAAGTCTAAAATCGATGCATACCACGGACAGAACCGTCTTTCTTAGGCGACCGCTAACAAGGGAAAGTTGTAAGGAGACACTAGGTCTAATGATTCCTTCTTCTTCCATCTATTAATCTCTTTCTCTACCTGTTCTCTGATTTTGAAAGGTATGCAATATGCAGGAATATAAATAGGTTTTGTGCCACTCTCCAATTTTACCTTATTTCTCTAACACATTAGCCAACCCCAATTTATCACCTTGTAAGGCTACCGTATCTCCAAATTCTGCCAAGAGCTCGCTTATCGCTTCAACATGTTCGCTATAATCAGCATTAGCTAAATTTTCTCAAAATATTTGTTTCCTTGATTGCATTTCTGCCTCCGAAAACTCAGGTTTCCCCTCTAAGATAGCCACTGAACCACTATCACAACTCCAATCTTGGAAATCCAATATATATGTATTCTTCTGGTATCTCCTAACTGTATCATTACAGTTTAGTAATTCTAACCAAGTAAACCATCCTTGGATACACTGTTCACCAATGCCGTGCTAAGACCCCTCTAAGCTTCTTGCTATTTTCAATAACACACATATCTGTGGGTTTTCTTTCCCAAAAATTCCTTCAATTTAACTTTTACCATAGTCTTCGAACCAGGTAGTAACATAATATCTTTGGATAAAACACCTCTATATTTGTGGTTAGTACCTCCCTTGTCCACCACCTCATACATATTACCACCCTCAGTATCATCCCCAGCATTGTTAGTATCAGAAGTAGCATTAATATTAGTATCAACATCACCATCCAAAGTATCATCACCACCATTGTTATCACTGTGAACTCTGATAGAACCCTCGCAATCATTTCCCATATCAGTCGTCATCCTGACTGTTATCCCCCATTAACACCCACATGGATCGAAATCTTGTGTCTTCTACAAGCAGGATGACCCAGCAAAAATCTGTTGCCCAACACAATTCCTTTCATTACCAAAAAATGGTTTTGTTAGTACTCTGTCACCGAGAGTAACTGTATTTGAACACAACCCAGGGTACTTAATCTATGCGCTTGCACATCACACGCCGTCTCCGTTGAGGGTTGCAAAGGGTAATTGGAAAACATGGATTGAAGCAAATTATAGTCCATTAAATTTATAAACGCACCAAAGTCTATAAATATCGGGATATCCACATCCCCTACTGTTTCCATAGACTATAGGCCTAGGCTCTGGGGCGTCCCCCTCGAGACCACAATGGCACATACCCAATCACCTGTACCCTTTTTGTTGATCTGGCTCCCAAAAATTTCGCCGATCCTTTGCTCTCTGGTTTGACCTGCCTGGGATGTTCTCACATTATAATTACCAGAACCTTGAGGTGTAGGCCTCGCATCTCTCTGTATCTGAGATGGACAAGACAGCGAATAATGATCGGTACTCTTACACATTCCACAATATTTAACCCTACACAATTTCTTTGGATGCCCTGGTTTATTGCAGTTGAAACAGCGCAACTGCTGTTGCTTTTGATCGATTGATCTTTTGTTATAATCAACTTTTGCACACAGACGGGGAGGAGAAAATTGTCTCTTTTGCACTCTATCCCTCGGGCCTGTCCCATTAAAAATTGTACTATCTACAGTGGGACATTTAGACATAGTTTCTCAATTTGGGCATAAAGTAATTCTTCTTTTCTGAAGTAGGTTCAATCTTTTCATCAAAGATATTTACTATCGCATCCGGTACATCGTGCAAGAGCAGGGAAAAATAGATCAGCTTATGAATGTTCTCAAGAGAGACATTACTCCCTGTAACCCATTTAGATGTTTTCAATTTTCCTACCAATCTGCCACTGCATCAAAAAGTTTTGAACTATGTTCTACGAGGCTATTAGTGCCCTTCCGTAGTTTATAAAGACCCCAAAGGTCCCTCACCATATCTCCGTGTTCCTTTGAGCCATAAGCTGTTTTCAAAAATGCTTGCAAATCCATCCAAGAGCGACATTTTGTAAATTGGAAACTCCTGCAATGGTGGGAGAAATCTGCTCTATTGAAATCAAGCAAAGCTTTCGCATCTCTAATGCCTCTATATCATCTCTTATATTCTTTCCAGCTAAATAATTATTCGCCCCTTCAATGGAAATTTGTACAGGTTGTGATAGCACGCCATCTACCATCCCTCTGAAAGGACTCATGCCTGCACTCACGTTCGTTACGTGATGTAGCAGCGTTGTGGTACTGTTAGTATCCGCCATCTTTCTCTCTTTCCGAAAGCTCTTTTGTTTTACAAGATTCCCCGATATCAATAACATCAATGTATTTATATAAACAAAACCCAATCCAGAAAAATTATTACAAATTTTCCCCCAATAATGGATAACAAAAAGCAAACGCGCCCCGCACCCAGTATATCATCCCACGAAAGCAACAAAAAAAAAAAAAAAATATAGGGAGGAGATAGAAAAAGAAAAAAAAATGCAAAACGCTTACTAAGCGATCAACCCGGCGACACCAGACTCACACACCAACGCTCTCTCTCTCTCTCTCTCTCTCTCTCTCTCTCTCTCTCTCTCTCTCTCTCTCAGGGTGTGACTCACAAACAAAAACCCTGCTCACAACATTACCATGGTCCGTCGAATTCGAAGACATATCAAAACAAAAATGCCCCTCAAGTAAATTCGCCACAAACAAAAAAGAAGATACAAACAACAATAAAAACAACAAAAATAAAAAGAATAAAAGATAAAAAGAGAAAATAGGAAAGAAAGCTTGAAAATTCACTCACGTCTTCATATGGCTGGAAACCGAATTCGTATACGCACCGCAAATATGCGTAGCCTGTTTACCACACTCGTGAAACACTTTAATTACATCGAAATTAAACTCTTTCTTTTTTTCTTACGTTTTTAAAAAACTGGTTTTGTTTTCAAGAATCACAAAAGGGCCGACACTGACTGAGCAGAGATATTGCACACAACGCTCTCAAATACCCAAACCCCTTGAATCAGCAAAAGGAGCCCCGAGTTGCCTGTGACATGATTATAACCCCCTTTTCCTACCAAAAAACATTTATGTCTAACTAGTCACCAGTCTCTTCGTTAGCGTACATACAGCTCATAAAATATATAAAAAGCTCTTAAACTTCCTGCCACCACTCTTACACCCTTTTATCAAACTACACAAATTGGAAACTCTTACCTGTTGTCAATGGTGCCCTCTGTCTGCAAATATGTCATTAGGCTATTAAGATCACACAAATACAAAAATATACTATTTATTACCCAAAGCAGATGAATATAAAATAGAAAAAAATGATTATCAAGTCATAGTGATAAAAACCCAAATCTCCCCACAAAGAAAACTGGTAAGTTATCATTCTACCCTCCTGGCTAAGAATTCACTCCCAGACCCATAATGTCAATCGTTTCATTGATCAGTTCAGGATAGAGAATCCCGTCTCTGATATCATGGAATAGGACCCATCTTAAAGATGTGCCTCTCGCAAGTGCCTTGGTTGATTAGACCTGTAACATCCGTACAAACGAATGTACATACTTGACACACCCCAAACTGGCCTTGACTACAGGACGAGCAGCCTCCAGATTAAAATGCTTATGTAATCAGATTCCTCATTCAAGAGGCTGCCCCTACAACTCAATGTCTCCAAGCAAGACATGATATGTAATTCACTAACATTACACGCTTGACACACACACACACACACACACACATATATATATATATATAATATATATATATATATATATATATATATATATATATATATATATATGTGTGTGTATATATTATATATATATATATATATATATATATATATATATATATATATATATATATATATATATATATTATAATGTACAGAATAATATTGCAAAAGACCCCAACTGAAGGCACTAAGGTGGAAAAAAGTTATGGTACAAAGATTAAATTTCCTATTCCATATGTAAATATACCGGTTACACTATTTTTTACACTAAATTACAATCTCTCCTCTCTCTCTCTCTCTCTTTAAACTCATCTATTCCTAACATACGAATACGCTTTTCCTGCAAAGCCTTAACGTAAATGAGGAACAAATGAAGAATTCCCGACTTCAGGGCATAGAGAGAGAGAGAGAGAGGAGAGAGAGGGGAGAGAGAGAGAGAGAGAGAGAGAGAGAGAGAGAGAGAGAGAGAGAGAGAGTATTCAGCATTTTATAACGCCAAGAGAGAAGAAGGATTATTTAAGCTTTCAAAATCTGTCCTGATATATTTTGACAAATCGAAATATTTCTCGAGAAATATAGATAATCAATGAAAAATCGAGAGTGGAGAGTAACATACTTTAGATTTGGATTCCAATTGAAGAAAATATGGCCTTTCCTGGCCTTGGCAACAGTTTTTCTTGGGAAGCCTTGGTCCAGAGATGTTCTGGGAAAAGAGAGAAGTCCAATGGAGGAATAGTCATCTTGTTTTCTGTAGCGGTCTATTCACTGGTGAGGCCGAGGATGTCTGATGTTGGGGCCGAGGTACCAAGCAAGGAAAAGGAACTTAATGAGAGAACTGCGGCCTTGCGAGACACCATCCAGTTTTCAGAGAGAACAACGGGTGAACTTGGACAGCATAAGCTTCAGTTGCAGCAGAGGCTCGGCTACTATGGAGAGATGCATAACGCTGGGACAGTGAAGAACACACTCCTGTGATACAGGTCACTCATGAGGAAGTTGAAACATTGTTTCTGAAGAAGGAGAAAGATCAAGAGAAGAGGGAGAAACGACAGCTGGAAGAAAAGATCCTCCAGATCACAGAAGAAAATCAGCAGCTGAAGGACAACACAAAGGAAATTGGGCAGAGATACGATGCATCATGTGAGAAACCAAGGGATCTAATTGCTTCAGAGGCCATGAGAGTCCGATAGGAAAGACAACGAGCTCAGTCTCCAGCCCCAGCAGAAGGAAGTGGAAGACCTCTGGAAAGAAAAGTGTTGACTCCTGTGTGCAGTTCAAGCAGCGGAACTCAAGAGGAACGAGCTGACATCCCTGCTAGAGGAACGAGATCGTCGCCTCGTCGCTGGAGAGGAATGAAGCCTGTGATGGCCACACGAATATGAATCACATCATGTAAACTGAGGAGAAAGTTTATTGTATGGAAAGTTTTATGTTTGTTTAGAAATAACTGCTTTGTTAAACCTTGAAAGAAACTAAACTTGTACAGAAATAAAAATGTTAAAATATTTTCTTAGCGTTTTATTGATTCCTCGAATCCAAAGGAAAATCTAAGGATTTCTGGAAGCCCAGGAAAACCCGCAGGATTCCTGGAAAGCCTCAGGCGCATTCAGAGGATTCAGTGGCAGAGAGAGAGAGAGAGCGCATCTCGTGAGATGCCCACGAGATGCTCTCTCTATCTCTCTCTCTCTTTTTCTTCTTCTTCTTCTTTCTTTCTTTATTCAGGGAGGCGGGCTGGGCGCCACCGTGGGGAGGGACAATGGGGAGGCGGGCTGGGCGCCGCCATAGGGGAGGGACGATGGGGAGGCGGGCTGGGTGCCGCCAGTAGGGGAGGGATGGTGGGGAGCGGGCTGGTCGCGGCCGGTGGGGAGGGACGGTAGGGAAGCGGCTGGGCGCCGCTGGTGGGGTGGGAGGGCGGTGGGGAGGGCGGGCTGGGTGCCACTAGTGGGGAGGGATGGTGGGGAGGAGGGATGGGCGCCACCGGTAGGGGAGGAAGGAATGGTGGGGAGGCTGTCTGGGTGCCACTGGTGGGGATGGTGGCTGGGCTGGGTGCTGCTAGTGGGGAGGGTTGGTGGGGAGGCAAGCTAGGCGCCGCTGGTGGGGAGGGATGGTGGGGAGGTGGGCTTGAGCACTGCTGGTGGGGGAGGGGGGGCTGGGCACTGCTGGTGGGGAGGTGCGCTGGGGATGTAGGGGGTGAGAATAGAATTAAGTTGTTTAGCGAAGAAGAGGACATACTCAAGAAAGGCCTGAATTGCCACTTCATCTCTCGCCCCCGTCCCCTCAAAAAGAGAATGGAGATAGAATATGTTATGGAGACGATACTGAAACAAGAAAGCCTTGGAAATGTACACACCACCGACGCTCTTCAACCTCTCCTCTTAACAGAAGCCCTTACAGACCGAGGAACTTATAAAAGTGACATCGTCGATCGCCATCTGCGGGATGCTGCTAAAAGTTTGAGAGAAAACGAAGACATCACCATCAGGAGAGCCAACAAGAATGCAGCTCTAGTACTTATCAAGACTACCGAGTATAGACAAAAAATCGACGAGATCCTCGCTGATACCACTAAGTTTCGAGCATTACCAAGAACCCCGTAGACGACATTAAACGCAAAGCCAATAGGATCATAGAAACTATCAACGCACCCACTAACGCTTACACCTCCCTAGTATTTCTGGAGACTACAACCTTGGGTACATCTATGGTAATGTAAAAACTCATAAACAAGGAAACCCTTTAAAACCTATCATTAGCCAAATACCAGCACCCACATACCACATCGCTAAACAACTTAATTCTATTCTCACCCCCTACATCCCCAGCACACATAGTTTGAAGTCGTCTGCAGAGTTTCTACAAGCCTTAAGATCTGCGCACCCTGGAGGCAGTATTGCATCGATGCATGTAGAGTCCCTGTTTACCAACGTTCTTGTAGATGAAACCATCGAAATGATCCTTGAACGTGTCTACAGGGACCCATCCACAGACCCACTGAATATCCCCGAGCACGCCCTTCGCTCTCTGCTGGAAATATGCACCACAAAAAGGCTCCCTTCATTAACCACTATGGCCATATGTTCTTACAATCGATGGTGTAGAATTGGGATCCCCCCTCGGGGTCTTGTTTGCAAACTTTTATATGGGCATAGTGGAGGAGCGTGCCTTTAGGAGCATTAGGAAGCCTTCTATATACGTAAGATATATAGATGACACCTTCATCCAAGCAGGAACAATGGCGGAGATCGAGGAAATAGGTCAAGCCTTTCATGCCCACAGCCGTTTACGATTTACCATCGAACATAGCCGTGATGGCTGTCTTCCCTTCCTGGACGTCCTGGTTGAAAAAAAGGAAGGTTCGTTCGCTACAAGTGTCTACAGGAAGCCCACAAACCTGGGAATGTGTCTGAAGAGTGAGAGTGAATGCCCTAAACGATATAAGGACACCACCATCAGCGCCTATGTCATGAGAGCTCTTTCCCATTGTTCAACATGGGCAGACACTCATAAGGAGATGGAATGTGCAGCCCAGGTCCTAGTAAACAACAGACACACCAACCGCAGCATCCAGAACGTCTTTAGGAAGAGCATGGAGAAGTGTTACCTACAGGAACCCCACCCAGACCCCAAGCACAAAATTAATTTTTTCTACAAGGGAACCTTCTATCGGATATATAAAGAAGACGAGCAAGCCCTACGGGAAATAATCAAGAATCACACTTCCCCAACCGACAACAAAAAACAGATCAACTTGATCATATTCTATAGAACCAAGAAAACATGCAACCTTATTATGAAGAATAACCCCTTGAAGAGGACGAACGTCATCTACAAATACACGTGCCCAATCTGAGGATGCCTAGGAACTTACATTGGAATGATGTCAATGCACCTCTCCAAGAGGATCTCCTGTCACGTGCAGGAAGGAACAATATTTAATCAGGCAAGGACTGCGCATAATAAAAGAATCCGCCGCGGCAATATCATCGGTAACTTCGATGTTATTGACCAAGCACCCGATCTACGTCGTTTGCGACTCTTAGAAGTGCTGCACATCGGGAGGGAGAAGCCCAGTTTGAACGTCATACAGGAAACCTTCCTCCTCCCCACTGCCGTCAGGAGAGCAGCACACAATGCCCCACAATGACCATCGCACCAGAGGAATCCTGAGGATGACAGAAGCGTTAGCTCTCATCCTGAGGACGTCCCTAGTAATCCTGAGGGTGATCGAAGCTCAAGCTCTCGCCCTGAGGACGGCCTGGTAGCACACCCTTCGTGGGGACCATCACCAATAAGGATGATGCTCTGCCCATGAAGAGGCCAGCCAACCGGCAACCGGCCCAATGATGACATCACTCGCGACGTCACAGGTACTGCCCAGTGAAAAGTGAGGTACCCATCTCCTCAAACCACCACAATGCAATAAATAGCGTGAATCCATCCGACACAGACCATTGCACTCGGCGATCCCATCCTGAAGATGGCCAAACGAGGTGGCCGAAACATGTAGACGCCTATAGGAAAACCAAAAAAGAAGAAACAACATGGAATACTGGATAAACCACTAACGACTACGGCCTGTTCCCGACCTACGAGATACACCTGTATACCTGTTGACGACCCCAGCCTGTCCCTGATAACCAGTTTGCCTTTGATAACACCAGCCCGAAATTCCATTGACGACGTACAGCACGATGAATATTGGACAGCTGCTTTGCTTTATAATACCAACGTGCCAGAAAGACAAATCATTAGGAGAATTGAAAGAATTTTGTTTAAAATCAATTGTGTGAATTATGCCATTATTTTTAATAAAACATGTTTGAAAGAAGGTCTGTTTCCAGCATATTATCACTATTATTATTATTATTATTTTTTTTTTTTTTGCTCTATCACACAGTCCTCCAAATCGACTGGGTGGTATTTATAGTGTGGGGTTCCGGGTTGCATCCTGCCTCCTTAGGAGTCCATCACTTGTCTTACTATGTGCGCCGTTTCTAGGATCACACTCTTCTGCATGAGTCCTGGAGCTACTTCAGCCTCTAGTTTTTCAAGATTCCTTTTCAGGGATCTTGGATCGCGTGCCTAGTGTTTCCTATGATTATGGGCACGATTTCCACAGGCATATCCCATATCCTACTTATTTCTATTTTCAGATCTTGATACTTGCCCATTTTTTCCCTCTCTTTCTCTTCAACTCTGGTGTCCCATGGTATTGCGACATCAATGAGTGATACTTTCTTCTTGACTTTGTCAATCAACGTCACGTCTGGTCTATTTGCACGTATCATCCTATCCGTTCTGATACCATAGTCCCAGAGGATGTTTGCCTTATCGTTTTCTATCACTTCCTAGGGTTGGTGCTCGTACCACTTATTACTGCAAGGTAGCTGATGTTTCTTGCACAGGCTCCAGTGGAGGGCTTTTGCCACTGAATCATGCCTCTTTTTGTACTGGTTCTGTGCTGTGCAAGTGCCAGGCATTTGCTTGCTATGTGGTTTATGGTTTCATTTTTCGTATTGCACTTCCTACATATGGGAGAGATGTTATTTCCGTCTATTGTTCTTTGAACATATCCGGTTCTTAAGGCCTGATCTTGTGCCACTGTTATCATTCCTTCAGTTTCCTTCTATAGCTCTCCCCTCTGTAGCCATTGCCATGTGTCATCGCTGGCTAGTTCTTTAGTCTGTCTCATGTATTGTCCGTGCATTGGTTTGTTGTGCCAGTCCTCTGTTCTGTCTGTCATTCTCCTGTCTCTGTATATTTCTGGGTCTTCGTCTACTTTTATTAGTCCTTCTTCCCATGCACTCTTTAGCCATTCGTCTTCACTGGTTTTTAGATATTGCCCAAGTGCTCTGTTCTCAATGTTGACGCAGTCCTCTATACTTAGTAGTCCTCTCCCTCCTTCCTTTCGTGTTATGTATAGTCTGTCCGTATTTGCTCTTGGGTGTAGTGCTTTGTGTATTGTCATATGTTACCTGGTTTTCTGATCTATGCTGCAGAGTTCAGCCTTCGTCCATTCCACTATCCCTGTGCTGTATCTGATTACTGGCACTGCCCATGTGTTTATGGCTTTTATTATATTTCCAGCGTTGAGTTTTGACTTGAGTATCACCTTGAGTCTCTGCATATATTCTTTCCTGATCGTTTCCTTCATCTCTTGGTGTTTTATACCCCCTCCTTCCATTATTCCTAGGTATTTGTATCCTGTCTCATCTATGTGTTTGATGTTGCTCCCATCTGGTAGCTTTATCCCTTCAGTTCTCGTTACTTTGCCTGTTTGTATGTTGACTAAGGCGCAGTTTTCTATTCCAAACTCCATCTTGATGTCCCCAGATACAATCCTTACAGTCTGGATTAGGGTATCTATTTCCTTGATGCTCTTACCATACAACTTGATGTTGTCCATGAACATAAGATGGTTGATTCTGTTGCCTCTTTTCTTGAGTTGGTACCCGGCATCCATCTCCTGTAGTACTTTTGTCATGGGAATCATGGCTATTACAAAGAGTAGTGGCGAAGGTGAGTCACCCTGGAAGATCCCTCTCCTGATATTAACTTCTGCTAGTCTTATTCCAGAGCTTGTAAGTATTGTATTCCAGTTGCGCATTGTATTTTTGAGGAAGCTGATGGCATTTTCCTCTGCCCAATATAATTTCAGGCATTCTATTAGCCATGTGTGTGGTATCATGTCAAGGGCTTTCTTATAGTCTATCCATGCCATGCTTAGGTTGCTTTTCCTTCTCCTACTGTTCTTCATTACCATTTTGTCTATCAAGAGCTGGTCTTTTGTGCCCCTACACTTCCTTCTGCAGCCTTTCTGTTGGTGGGGGATGGTGTTTGTCTCCTCTAGGTAATTGTATAGCCTTTCACTGATGTTACCTGTTAGTAACTTCCACATCATTGGTAGGCAGGCGATAGGCCTGTAGTTACTGGCTATATTTCTCTTACGCTTGTCTTTTTGTACTAAGGATGTTCTTCCTGTGGTCATCCATTTGGGTGCATGGTGATGTGAGATACAATGCTGGAGTTGTTCTGCTATTCGTTGGTGTAGGGCCTTGAAGTTTTTGAGCCAGTATCCATGGACTTCATCGGGACCTGGGGCTTTCCAGTTTGGGATTTTCTTTAGTTGGTGTCTGACTGTGTCTGTCGTGATCTCTGTGAGTCTTTGTTTTATTCTCCCTGTTTCTTCTTCCTTGACTTCCTGGAGCCATGTTGCATGTTTGTTGTGTGATACCGGATTCCTCCATATGTTTTCCCAAAGTCTCTTACTTGGTTCGGTTTCAGGAATTTTTGGGTGGTTGTCTTCCCCTCTTAGTTGGCTGTATAGTCTTTTCTGGTTGGTTCTGAATAGTTTGTTCTGTTGGTATCCCTTATTCCTGTTCATGTACCGTTGGATCTTATGTGCTTTGGCCTTAAGCATGTCTTATATCTTCTATTGTGTTGTTTAGTCTTGTACTCTGTATTTCTCGTTGAGTTCCTCCCTTGTTTTCTTGCTTCTTAGCCTTTTTTCTGCCATCTCTTTCAGTTTAATCAAGTCGGATCTCATCACCATGATTTGCTTTTCCAGGCGCCTTTTCCAAGGAGGTTGCTGTTTTGGTTCCTGTTGGGTTGGTTGTGCTGGTGGTGTTGGTGTTCGAATCCCCATCAGTTCTGCTACTAATCTTGCTCCTGCATATGCCAAGTTATTTGTTTTTCTGGTGATACTGGTGGTGTGTATTATGCCCATTATTTCATTGACCTCACTTGTTTTCTCCCTTAATTTTTTGGTGTTGTAGGCTTTCATGGAGGGGATCTTTGTTCTCTCTGTAATCTGGTTCCATCACTGTTCTAATCTTTTCTACACCCATTCCATCCTCTCTGTTACTTCGTTGGTGTTTCTTCGTGTGTCGTTGTTTGATACCTCATCATCCCTGTCGTCTTCTGTGGCATCGTCTCTCAGTTCGTCTTCGTGTAATTCGTTGTCGTGTGACATTTCCCTTTCCAGTTCTTCTCTTTCTGTTGGGGAGAGCCAGTTCTTTTTCTTTATGTTCCTTACTTGGTCTGCCAGCCTCTGCTCTGTTTGGGGGGTGTTATTCCTCTCATTCCAGATGTTGACCAGCCTTCTTCTATATCCCCTTTCCGTCGGGTTGCTTCTGATGTAGCATCTCCATATTTCCTTATTTTCTTCTCTTGTCTATTTCTTCCTTTGGTTTGCTTCTGTAGCTCCAATCTCAGGCTGTTGGTTACTGTCGTTGTGGTGGTCAGTTGCAAAATGACGACCTCCGAGTACCTAACCATCTTCCCCTTCAATTGGGTTGAATACCTGGCTGCCAGACGAAGCTCCTCTGTTGCCAGAGGTTCCATTACGTCATTGTCATTTATTCCTTCAAATTCTTAACATCATTGCTGAGTTTTTGCTATTTAACCCATAGCTGGACCCTACCCCATCAGGGATAGTACTCATTTACCGCTGAGTAGACTGAGGATATTATGATCAAAGATCCTTTCCCAAGGAATCAACGCCAAGGAGAGCGGTCACCCATCCAACAACTGACCAGCCCCAATATTGCTTAACCAGTCCATTGACGACCTAACCCACTCTGCCACGGCGCCACATTTTATTATTATTATTATTATTATTATTATTATTATTATTATTATTCATAATGGGAATACATATGAGGATTAAGCCAGAAACTAAGAACATTAAGACCGTGTGTTATAAAAGTAGGATACAAACCAAAATGAAGCAATAAAAAAGTATTGACTATCTAACTTTTTATATACATAGTCAAGCAATAATAACCGCTTAAATGTGATCAAGTATAAAGAGAAATAATTTCAAAAGATTTTATGTAACGTATGACGGAGAAATAGCAAAGGAGAGCGAACAGCAAAAGAGAGAAAGACAAAGAGGGTTTGCGTTCGTTCAAATTTCAATATCTGTTAAAGCTCTGATGGTATATAATTCATTATTGCGCTCTCATACAAAGTTGGTGGCAGGTTGGTTTCAAATAAGCTGTATTTTGGGAGCAAGGGGCTTTGGGTAATGGCTGCGCCAGTAAGTGTGAGAGGGTATTAAGGGATGCAAGAGGACAATGGCAGATCCAAATTTAGGTCTGCATTGTATTACACGGATTATAAACAAAATAGAAATTTAATATT
>NC_087210.1:16487349-16494849 GCF_015104395.2 Macrobrachium nipponense | reverse complement strand
TCAGGAAATTTGCTATAACAGCCCATTCATTCGTTTCAATACTGTTTACCAGGCAGACTCTCTTCTTATTACATCCCTCCTTCCAGTAATCGAACACCCACAGCCAACACTTTCACGGCCTTTGTCTGTGTTCCTACCAAAACCTTCCGAATCATCCACCTTTTAATAACATATCGTACTTTCTTCTCTCCTAGTAACCAACACCTATCCTATAACATGACTTTTGTCTTTTCTCTTTTGTATTTCTACATTTCTCACCTTTCCATCCTCTGTTATCCACATATGCTACATGAATCATTCATCTCAAAATCTCCCACCGTTTTGCTCTCAGCGTCCCTCAACCTCTTCACTTTCACTTCATGATAAATAAAATTGGCTTAGCAATCTGTTCAGACATTCTACTTTCCCTCCCCCTCCTTTGGTAGCAGAAAACTGTACCAATTACAGTTACGGTTTTCCACTGTCAATACGAACAATATCGAGGACTATCAAAACATTAAGGACCATAAAATAATATAAATCATGTAATTGTTATATTCTCTTACTTTTTCCTCACTCTCACACGTCACTCTGTTTTTATACGTAAAATAAAACAGATGAGAAAAAAACAATATTACTTTAGAAAATATAATCATTCGAGACATTTGTGAACAAGGCAACGGGGGTTAATTACCAGCTGGTAAGACTATGGATAACCTAGTCTTATAAATTCAAAATCAAAACGTGTAGTTATAAAATTATTTAGTTTTATATTGTTTTTGTAGCAAAATGTTATCTAAGTTTATATTTATATTTTTGTACTAAGAGAATTATTCAAATAATGTAAATTATTGAAATGTAATTGTATTTTCTTAATAAAAGATATATTTCTTTGAAATTTAAGTAAACATCATCTTTAAAAAAAATCCTACAACCCTTCCATAAGGTCTACAAGAAACGGCATGATATTCCAACAGACATTCCCTAGGTAATTTAATTGTCTTCCTAACAAGAAGAATAAAGGAATGAAAAGGTGATTCATAGATCCTAAAAATAAGAAATTCAACTGAGGAGCCAAACTTTCAGGTATAAGAGAGAGGAGACCGAAAGAGAAGATTAGGAGACAAAAGACCTAATTAGTCTCAATTATGACCTCCACCGGGGAGGAATGTCCGACTACCCACGTCACATTCATCCTTACTTTCATCTCATCCGGTCCTCCTACCACTTCTTCCGTCCTGCCTCTCCCTCTCCAATTGAAAGACTGTTTTGGGGGACCCGGGTGCGATGTGTTTTGTACTAGGAGAGAGAGGACGTTGGGGCAGAGAGGTTTGCCTTTGTCAACTGCAGTCAAACGGACATGGATTTATGTTACCCTTTTATTTCATCTTGATCATCGGAACTGCGTTAATAAAAATCTAGTGAGAATAAGGATTATGCAATCAGCATTTAAAGCCAGATATTAATTATAGATACTTAATATATTTTATTAGTAATTTTAAAGCAAAATAGCTCTGACTACATAATCATCCTGTCCAAAACAAACAAATACTCTAATGAAATATTCCAAAGCGTTTATAATTCAATATGCTAATCCACAAGAACAAATTCTGGAATGATATCCAAAGTGATCTTTCTGTTGTTTATGTGAAAAAAGCCGATGCCTCTCAATGGAAGCATCCGCGGTGCCTACCCATTACTGGAGCAGAGAAGTAAATAAACCAGATACGCTGTTTTAGCTCGAGATTAGCAGGTACGCGATCAGTGAACTCGATATGCCCTCATTTATTTACAGAATGAATATCCAGTTGGCTAATGAGCCGTTTAATTAGGCATAAACGCTGAGGTGTTTTAGCCTTTAATTAAACGATTGGCGTTGTTCGTATAACAATCAAACAGTGCTCCGTATTAAGTAACGGACAACGTTGATATCATTATTATTGTTAAGGCAAGTGGCATTAACCTCAGCTGTTGGTATGGATGGGCAAATTTTCCAGATGACACGTAAACGAGAACACACGCACACACACACACACACACACCAGGGCGTCCTTGTGTAAGGATGCATGATTATGTGCACTGAAAGACGGGCATTTCAACCATACCAGTATGTATATAATGATTCTTCACTAATTCATAATGGAAATGGAAGTCTATTGAAATACATAGAATCACGACTTAATGAGAGAGAGAGAGAGAGAGAGAGAGAGAGAAACTATTGGGGATTATTCAGGAACAACAGTGGTTATCATAACGAGTCTGTTTCCTCATTTCTAAATGTTTTCCATTTCATTTCGTATCAGTGTCTCCTTGCTTTTATCTGATGGCTTTACTTGTGGAATTAAAGTTATTGAATTTACTGTTCCTGTTGATTCTCGTCTTGTGGGAATAGAAAATTGAAAAGGTATTTACCGGTTTTCAAGCAAATATTTCTTAGTTCCATATTTTTCATTGTTTGGAGAATGTGCACACGAAACTCGTGTAACTGTGTACATATGTATTCATTCATTTAATTAGCGTTACATCATATTAAGTAACTGGAAAAGCAGATTATTAATAATTTAGATAAAACCTCTCATTTATGGAAAGCCTATTAACCATTCCCGAGAAATATAACAAAGGAAAAAATGAAACTGAAAAGACAAACATTCTATAAGGAAATAGTTTCGGCAAATAATACAGTCGATTCGTTCGTTAATGCTTTCGACAATTTCTGTCTTTGTTGGAAGAACCTGGATATACATTTCCTTTTCTTTTGAAACCCATGTTGTAAATAGTTTAACAAGTCAATCTGTGCAGCACTGGATCATAATAACTTAAGAGCCACTGATTATACTTTTGGAGGCATTGTGGAATTATTATCCTTATATTATGTAATTTGGATGCTTATGCATATGTTTATTGAAGTCTTTTACAAAATAATGATGAAAATGTTGGTGTAAGATTTCGTTAAAATACAGTAATCGGGTTTTGAATGTTTCGGAATAATAATAATAATAATAATAATAATAATAATAATAATAATAATAATAATAATAATAATATCCTAAGGACATGTAAAGATATTCCTCTAACCTGTCGACAGCGCACAGGTAGTCATCTATGAGAGTATACAGTAAAGTGAATTAAGATACGTTTTACAAGTATTTATAGCATGCAAGGTCGCGTACAATCGGTTTGCGGGTCGGTGAGCAGGGATTTTAATTGGTCGTTGGATGGTAACGAAATCTCTCCATGAGGCGTTGAGATCTGCGTGGTCTGGCCGGAGTTATTAGTGTGGGTTGGGTGTTGGTTGTGGTACCCACCTCTTGGGCGGTAGGTACTACTGCAGGCTGTCCAGGTGACAATATCTTCCGCTCGTTCTCTCCCGCTTTCTCTCTCCGCTTCTTCCTCTCTTTCTCTCTCTACTCCTTTCTTTCTCTCTCTGCAAATTCCTCTTTCTCATTCGCTCCTTCTCACTCTCTCTCTCTTTCTCTCTGCTTGTTCCTCTCTCTCCCTTTCTCTTTCTCTCTCTGCTTGTTCCTCTCTCTCTCTTTCTCTTTCTCTCTCTCTGTCTCTCCCCCCTCGGTCTCTCCTCTTTCCCGTGGCGGTATACAGAGTCGGTTGGTTTCTTGTGCTATTTCTTCTTATGAAGGTAGGAAGAAATTCTGTTTCTTTTACCGTGTTAATATTCGTTTTTTTTCTCTCTCTAATCTGTGTAATGCTTCAAGATAGCGTAGGCGTTTCCGGTCCGGTGCATGGTCAATAATTTCTATGTTCGTTATAAGTTCAGCTCTTTCTGGTCTCCTATTATGTTTTTCCCTGTAGTGAATGAAAATGGCCCCTTCTTGAAGGTGGTAGGAGAGACGATATAAGAATGGTGTCATCCATCCACCGGGCATGTGAATTCGTAGATGACACTCCTTCTCTTCAAAGACGTTTCTGGGGGCGCCGGGTTGTTTTAAAGAAGCAGCTGGCTGGTTTTCATGTTTGTGTAATAAATTATGAGGCTAATTTTATCACCTTCTGTAGTGGGGGAGACATTTTCACTGATTATTTTCCTTATAGCCTTTTCGTCTTCCAAATATTTGTGGTGCATATAATTTTAATGAAATATTTTTATAGCTCCACTTTGGTCGTTAGTTTCGGTCGTTCTTTCCTGGTGCCATTTATTTATGGAGTCCCTCGTTTGGCGTTCGACCATGCCATTTGAAAAGTTATTGTTGATGAGGACTTGTGTAGACCTTTCGATATCCCTGGTGGTTTCTCTCCATGTGGAACAGTGTGTAAGGGCGCGGCGGACGAAGGCGCGGTAGATGCCTTCGACGGGAATAGCAGGCATCTTCCTGGATCTGAGAACAATTATGCATCAGCATTTCTTTTCTAAAGTAAACAACTAGTGATACATACATACATACATACACATACACAGTATATAATATATATGAAAGTATATATAATACACACGTAGGGGCATAAGCCATAGGACAGGTATCAGGTTGTCCAATCCTGACCAAATACAGGCAGTCATTCAAAATTATGTAAAACTTATACTGACTGCGATTTCCCCAGCTTAGGGCAAGTGCAGAACAACAACGACCTAACCATCTTAGAATCCGTAATTATCAAAAAGACTGTACCGTCGTTAAACACTTAATCGTCTTCTGTAAAATTGGTTATACTGTGACTTGGGCAAATGGTTTTCCTCACTCTGTTTTTATTTATTTTTGTTAGCCTTGCTCTATTTTTTCATACAGGTAGGTTGTTTTAAGATTTTAATGAACTACTTTTACTTATAATATGTTTGTACTTGTATGTGGTGTTTATGTATATATACTATATATATATATATATATATATATATATATATATATATATATATATATATATATATATATATATAATATATATATATATATATATATATATATATATATGTAGTAGTAATGTATGTATGATACATGCAGATATATATATCTATATATATATATATATATATATATATATATATATATATATATATATATACTATATATATATATATATTTATATATTGAGTAATTAGTTTATTAAATTTCGCTCATTTACTAATTCCCAGCAGTAATATTAATTTAATATTCATTAAATACTCTTTGACATTGTTCACTTCAGTACTACCCTCCCCCTTTTATCAGTAGAAAACAATCATCACTTCCGCCGCATCGTCACTGCAGTATCTTTAGAAAACTACACAGTGACGCCAGAGGGTCACATGAGGGAAACATTATTGAATTGTTTTCAGTTTTACTCTGTCGGTTCTGAGCACCGCTTCGTTCCTCCTCTCTCTTCATCCTTCGCCTCATTTTAACTTCGTTTCGCCTGCATGGTGAGTCAGTTGGAATAACCCTTTGGTTCCTTACACGTTGCAGCACACTTGGAATGCAATTCCCATCGCAACAGTGGAGACAGCTTTATTACCCGACACTCCGAAGTGACTCTCTTGCTTACAAAATGCAGGGCAACCGTCAGTCTCAGTAGTCGTGATGCAGAACGTGAGAGATTCACAGGTGGCATTTTGGGGAGCTTTCAAGCTGTAACATTCCATGTGGGTTTCGAATTTTTGTGTCATACGTGAGATTAAACTTTTTTCCTTTGTCCATATATTTCTTTACTTTCATCCCAATTTTTGTATTTGTTTTTGGTAATTGTAGTGATAATATTGTTCTAAATGTTGGTATCAGATTACACACGTACACTTGCACACACAAACACACACGCGAGCGCGCTCCTGGACATAGGTGAGGGAAAGATGGAATTTTATTCCATCTTTGGTGAGGATACGTGCAGATTATGTTTTCCAGTAAGTTCAACATAATGAATTTGAAACTAGATTTAGACATTTAACTTATGACATCACCATTTCTCAAAGATGCAGTTATGTTCCGGAATATTTTTTCACTCCTTTGCTGTCTTACTATATTCAGTTACCAGATGTTTTTTTTTAAAAGAGGGTTTGATGAGGACAGACAGAAAGCCATTGTATCATAGCACATTTTCATTAAAAATGACAAAAAGAACTCCATTTTTAAGCTGCTGTGAATTTTTGTATACACCAGTAATTACATCGTGATGCACTATTACTTCGCTTTCATGTGCTCATTTTGCCGGTCGATGTGGGTATAAAAGTCAAACACATCACTATTTTGCTGTTGCAAAAATCAGTGCATACTGTCTACTCCATCCCTAATATATAAAACATTTGTCATTATCACGCTCTTACTCTGGGATTGCTAGTTATTTTAATATAACAATGGATCCTCTCCGGTGGTAGGTAGGCTGCCCACTTTTTTTATATATGAGTTTTAATCCCCTTTGTTTCTTATATCCTTCCTTTTGTATTCTCGTCCTTTCAGTCTTATTCTTTTTTGTATTGTGCTGAAATAATTGATTCTTTTCCACTCCTTTCCACTCCATTTTTACCTCTGCATTGTCCTGTGAGGTGAAGATCGCCTTCTTTTTTAAAAACTATAAATTGGTTTTCGTACTCTCCCTCGTTTTAGGATCTGTTTTCTTTTTCTTTCTTTTTTTTGGTTTTTTTGGGCAGGATATATTACAGAAATGTATTCGATCTCCAAACCATGCCAGATCCAAAATAATAAAACAATTTTTTTTTTTCATTAACGCCACATTTCTGAGGCTCGAGATACGTTTTGATAAATATATTCTTGTAAGGTCGCAACCAATTTGACAAAAATAATAAGGTACATTCAAGATTTCCATCGCCATCCCTAGGATATCCAATGCCAATGTTTATGCATTCCCCAGAAAGTTTGCTTACCAAAGAAATAATGACTTATATATATCAACCGTGTTAGTTTTTTTTATATTGTAAGTATGTGTGTTTTTTTCTGTCTGCGCTTACTTCACAAACCAACTTTGTCTCTCAGTTTACTCACTATTCACAGTTTTTCAACTGTCAGTAGTATTTATTACTCCTATGAACCTCAAATCAATTGCGCCATGTGGTTCAGCTATCCACCTCCTTCAGTATTTACTAGTTCTCTAGGGCCAGTAACCAATCTACCATCATCTGTTAGTAGTTGTGGAATGGAAGAAGAGCATGAGCCAAGATAAGATGTTGCCAATTTGGTCCACCACAGATGAGGCTGAGTAATTCATTCAATTTTCTTCTTTAAAGAATTTTTGTATTTTCCCTCCATGCGTTGAATTTGGTCGGTTTGTCATGCATGGTAGGCTCGTCTGCATGTATCATCAAACCACGGCTGGTCATTTGTCCTAGATTTGATGGCTTTTCTTGGGACACATCTTATCAAAATAGCCAAAACAGCATTTCATTTAGCTTCTTCTTGGGATCAGGATCTAATATAGAACTGAAATATTAAGTGACTGCCAAGCTTCAATAATGAAGATCGGATCAGAATTGCTCTGAATTTAACCAGACCGTTTTTCCAGTGGTGGAATTAGGAATAGACTGATTGACAGATCGGAAGTGCCTACATATTCACAGACCTGGACTTCGCAATAGCTGATCTGTGAATATGA
>NC_087210.1:16483765-16486849 GCF_015104395.2 Macrobrachium nipponense | reverse complement strand
TATTCAAGTTTAAGTAAGTAAGTATTAGGCTTTGTGAAATCTTGCCAAGTTCGCAGCAGTGGTGAGGAGGAGTTTCAGTTCATTGATCCTTTTAAACATTAGCTTGGAAAAAAAAGTCTATCGTTTGTAAAATGTTCGGTCTTCAGTTAGTTGGTGTTGGCAAAGGTAGAAATCGCAGGAAAAGTATTGTAAATAGTGAAGATACTTCTTCTTGTTAAATAATGCTTAAATATTTCTCTAATAATGATTATTATTCCAGATAAATCACTATCACTATTAGTAGCAGCAACGATGGTAGTAATTGCACAGAATATTTACTATAATTTCATATAAGAATTTTCTTGAGAGAGAGAGAGAGAGAGAGAGAGAGAGAGAGAGAGAGAGAGAGAGTTTGCTCATAATTTGCTTGATAAATTCATTGTAATGAAACGTTTTAAGAAAAAATAAAAGACAATTTACTAGGGAATGATGAACCTACTGAACGATAAATGCCCTTTCTCTGTATACATTTTCATTTCATGACCAGACCTTACTTTCCAGTTTTAGCACAGGCACATATATTGGAAGGACCTCAATTGATAGTTTGGTCCCTCCCGTCTCTGCGCCATCATACTTATTATGAGGCAGAAAAACTGGAAGCCTTCGGCCATTTGGCGAGTCATAACACGGGCGGTGCGATGGAAATGTTATCATTTGGCTCGGCATCCATCCGGCAGCATAGGAAAACGTTTTCCTCGTCGCTCTCACGGTTGTACGATATTTAGGATGACAGAGTAAGTGTATTCATAAGTACCCACATGCACCCACATATGCGAGCTCAATACCCCCCACCCCCCCCCCCCCATCCACACATAAACACACACACACACCACACATACACTCAATTTCCCTTCCAGCGCTGAATGACCTCTTAGGTCCTAGAGCTTGGCCTATAGATAAATTTGACATACATAGAACATACATGCATACATACATCCAGATTATATATATATATATATATATAGTATATATATATATATATATATATATATATTATATATAGTATATTATATATATATATAGATATAATATATATAGATATATAATATAGATATATTATTATATATATATTATATATATATATAAATATTATATATATATATTATATATATATATATATATATATATATATATATATATATATATATATAATATAGTATGTCAGTGTATGTATGTATGCATGTATATATGCATGTCAAATTTAGACTATAGGCCAAGCTCTAGGACCTAAGAGGTCACTCAGCGCTGGAAGGGAAATTGAGAGTAAAAAGGTTTTAAACGCGCAACGGGAGGAAAACTTTGCAGTTGCACTACTAGATGATTGTTTGGTGAGGGTGGATAGTCAGCTGGAAGAAAAAGAAGAGAATATGCATGGAGGTACAACAGAAGAAATGAAAGGGTGCAGCTAGCGGCCGAAGGGACACTGCAAAGAGCCTTAAGTATGTCTACAGTGCAACGCATGAGGTGCACTGACGGTACTACCCCACAACTGGATATAAACCCATCATTAGAACTTGATCGAAAAAATATGACTGTAGCGTTGGTTGGCAATTCACTATTGACCTTCCCACTCAATATTTCATGAAATGATAAAACGGTTGTCCGGCTGAACGGTAGCTTATTGTCCTATTTATGGACTATAAGTTTTAAGCTACTTGTTGTGTGGTGCAATGAAAAAAACAGTATAAGGGTCAGTGAATCGTTGGCAAGAGAATTTAAAATAAATGAATAAAATAAATAAGTCAAGTTCCAGTTATTAAGCAATTTATTTTGCATTACAGGGTTCTGATTAAGTTCTAGTAGCTGTAGACACGTTAGGAATATTCTCGTCCAGATTTGTAGGTGTCGTAGCTGTCAATTATTCTCTTCGTGACCTTGACTTCAATTCTTGAACTGGCTGTGATATGCCTCTTGTGAAGGCCATGAAGAGAATGACGCCTTGTCAGCACCCAACCCCCAGGACATAAGTGAGAATTCGAAAAACACGAGCGATAGAACACCCTTGGACACGAATTTACTTCTACTCGACATAGAGTTTTAACAAAAATATACTTTTATGTGCATCGAGTGCCTGCATATATACCTAGAAAGAGGGATGAATAAAAAAAAATCATTCTCTTTAAGCTAGTTATTTCTTATCCCATTCCTGTAACACGTTTGAAAGTCAAATGGTGCATAGACGGTTACGTCAAACTACTCCCGTCTGACCTGATATTCGTATGAAACTAAGAAAACTTCTTGTCACCACTGGTGCAAATCAGCAAATTTTTTTAAAAGCATTTCATACTAGAAAGATAATTCTATTACTTCATAAAATAACTTACTGTGACTGAAAGTCGTGAAATGAGTGCATTGCTCAGCATTTTCACTTATGTTGTCATTTGAGTACATGGCGCAAATAACTATATAGTTCACTTTGTTTTGCCGTCAGTATACTTTTACACATAAACGCGGACACATTTTGCAATTAAAATTTAACCCCCCCCCCCCCACCCCCCCCCCCCCCCCACACCCCACGCTTTTTTTTTTCATTCGCTAAAAGGTGTTACAGAAAAGGGATAAGAAATAGCCAGCTTAAATGCATGAAAAATTGCTATATAATATTTTCCTTCGCATTCTAGGCGTACATACAGGCCCTCCCATACATAAAGAATATTTTCTTTATTAAAGTTATTCCTAAAGAATCTAAGAAACTACGTTACAAAGTGCAGAGCGAGCTAAAAATTGTGGGTATCAGTCGTAACAGACAATTTCTGGTGCCCAGCCCCTAATCAGTTACATCTAGATTCTTGAAAGAAATAATAGGAAAGCTGTTTTTACATCAAATCCTAATACAAGTAATAAATCCTAAGTAAATTGCACTATTTTATTTTGTCACCGTATAACAATCTCTTCTCATATGGTAAATTCTTAAGGAAAGCCTGAAGGAGTACGAATTTTAGACTGGGGTGTGTGTGGGGGGGGGGGGGGGGGGGTGGTGTCAAAAATTCTAAATCACACCTTAACCAGTGAACCCGCCCGGCCAAACCTGAGCCAAAAAATCCA
>NC_087210.1:16476265-16481265 GCF_015104395.2 Macrobrachium nipponense | reverse complement strand
TAGGGTTTTCTCTTGCCACATTCCAACGAACGTTCTCAGCTTCAGACTTGAGTAATACCCAAGAATCCACACACTATTGGAATGCTATTTAAATTTAAGGATTGTTGTCCTCGGACACTGTTTAGAAATATGTATGCCCATTTGTGTAACAGTGAGATTGACGTCAGATGCACGAGGAGGCTACTACGGATTCGTATAAATGAGTACGTTAATACGATGCTGTATTAATACTATTATGTTTGACCTCAGAAAATATTATGAAGGTTTATGCAAATGTTCAGCGGGACATGTAATTCAAAAAATTATTCAAGAGAGAGAGAGAGAGAGAAAGAGAGAGAGAGATTACACAAAAAGGTGTAAAGAAAAGACAAACAGTATTAAGAGGAAAGGGATAAAATAATCTGTACAGAAGAAAATGGAGCGAGACAAAATTATTAAGAAGACGGAAATACCTTCAATGGAGAGAATAATGAAAAAAATCCTCTTAAGCCAGAGTCAAGCCACAAGCACATATTTCTCTCTCTCTTAAGTGTCCACTGGAACCACAGAATCATTAATGCTTTGAGGCGGACTAAGTTTTATCCAGCCTCCAAAAAATTGTCCTCGCTGAAAACGACAGTAATGGAAGTGATGTAAGTTCTCACATGGTCCTAAATGCCAGGAAAGAATACTTCATACGCCGCGCGAATTTCTCAAGAAAGTCAGTGGTAGAAAGTGATGATGTAACGATGGAACGTGGTATGGTAAATTATGGTTCTCAGTCGTCCCTGAACGGAGACGAAAATTTTCAAGCTTTCCCTTTCTACCTAAAAAAAAAAAGCTTGAAGAACGAGAACGTCACTTGAAGTCGAAATAAAGGAAATAAACATCGTAGATTACCTTTTCTCGGCCGAAAAATCGCTTTGCTGCGAAATTGGATAGGAATAGTTTCTGCCTAACATTGAAAGAGACTTCAGATGAAAACGACAACGTGGGTGACGAAGTAGAGCAAATTTGGGCGACACAATTTTGAAGCGCAAATGTATCTGTCGCATTTCTTGCCTTTCATGATATTATTAAATCTTACTGCACTACCACTTGAGTTTGTTACCTTGGCATATCCTAGTAAAGTAATACCAGTGGAACGGTGGGGACGACTTGGGATCGTTTCTTGGGAATTGACTGAATTATAAATCCTGTAGTTAGTTAATTTTAGTGTGTCGCCAACATGATGACATAGGATAAAAAGGCAAGCAGTCTTACAAAAAAATATAAACGGATAGCTTCTATATTTAATGTTTATTTAAATCCAAGTCTTATTCATATCTTCGAAGTTATCACAGCTTTCATGTGCAAACAATATAACTAATTCCGAAATACGGATGCAATGGGAAGAAAGGTTATCCAAAATTATTTCGAAATATCACGAATTAGTAGAAATTAAATCAACAAAAACTTTCAAGTCGTGCAAAAACTCCGAAATATTTCCTGAATTTCTTGTGGGAAATCTCTGGCAAATGACCTCACATTTCTTCCACCAAGAATCATCATAGAGATATTTTTTCGTCACAGGATCTCGAGAACAAAGAGCGAATTCGCGCTCTCCCTCTCAAGAGCGAGGATATCAAAAGTGCATAATTACGTCGTTATCATTCTCATGTCTCACTTTGTGCTGTTGCTGACAAATACTCATTTAAAGCTAGGTCTCCTTTCTCTTCCTCAAAGAGAGGTAAAGAAAAAAGTTAAGCTCTACTTCATTAGAAACTTCAGAATTAATACAAACACACACACACACACATACACACACACACACACACACATATGTAAGTGTTTACATAATAAAAATATGGAATGTTAGTCCATATATATAAAAGACTAAAACTAAGAGGTCAACCAGATTTCTTTCAGGAATGTGATCAGACCAGAGACGATAAAGTATGTAGGCTAAGATGACGGGCCGTCACCTGCGTTCATTCATTTGTTTGAAACATTAGTCCAAGCTCCCTGCTTGAGACAACTACCGCGACCTATAATTCAAACGGCCTACGTGATCTGTAGTGTGTCTCATTTTGTATGTATGTTCGTATGTTCGAGCTACTGTCTGCTTCCTTTATGACTTGTAACCGAGATGGTTATATATAATATATATATATAATATATATATATATATATATATATATATATATATATATATGTGTGTGTGTGTGTGTGTGTGTGTGTGTGTGTGTGTGTGTGTGTGTGTGTGTGTGTGTGTGTGAATAACTTGATCACGAAGTATATAAAACTTGATGCTGTGTATAAATAAAGGTTTTTTGCCACGAAGGAAAAAAATTAAAAAGCGAGATAGCCAAGTACTTTCGGTCCTATTCGGACCCTTTACTGAGGCCTCAGTAAAAGGGTAAGAATAGGACCGAAAGTACTTGGCTATCTCGCTTTTTCATTTTTTTTCCTTCGTGGCAAAAACCTTTATTTATATATATGTGTGTGTGAGAAAAAATTAAATCCTCTTAACGAAAGTAAAAACGTGTGTGCATGAGCATTTCAGGAAAAACAAACATTATAACGCGATGAAACACTGACATTTTCTCAAAATGCTTCCACATGTAGCCTTAATGATGGTCATGTGTTTTTTATTATCGTGGTATATTTATCAAAAGAAGGTTAATATAAGAATCCAGCGATCGCTTGGATACTAGGGACGTCTCCTGAATTAAATAAAATAGATATTGTTAGTTTTATTTTGCTGAAAAGAAAGGCGTCGTTTTTAGTAAAGCAGTTATCAAGAACAAAGCTAGAAAAAGTATTTAATTCTATTCTCACCCCTACATCCCACACCCATAGTTTGAAGTTGTCTGCAGAGTTCCTGCAAGCCTTAAGATCTGCGCACCTTAGAGGCATTATTGCATCGATGGATGTAGAGTCCCTGTTTACCAACGTTCCTGTAGATGAAAACCATCGAAATGATCCTTGAAACGTCTACAGGGACCGATCCACCAACCCACTGAATATCCCCGAGCACGCCCTTAGCTCTCTGCTTGAAATATGCACAAAAAGGCTCCCTTCATTAACCACCATGGCCATATGTATTACAAATCGATGGTGTAGCAATGGGATCCCCCCTCGGGGTCTTGTTTACGAACTTTTATATGGGCATAGTGGAGGACGCCGTTTCTTTAGGAGCATTAGAAGCCTTCTATATACGTAAGAATAATAGATGACACCTTCATCCAAGCAGGAACGATGGTGGAGATCGAGGAAATACGTCAAGCCTTTCATGCCCACAGCCGTTACGATTTACCATCGACATAGCCATGATGGCCGTCTTTCTTCTTGAACGTCCTGGTTGAAAAGAAGGAGGGTGCGTTCACTACAAGGGTCTACACGAAGCCCATGAACCTGGGAATGTGTCTGAACAGCGAGAGTGAATGCCCTGAACGCTATAAGGACACCACCATCAGCGCCTACGTCAGGAGAGCTCTTTCATTGTTCAACATGGGCAGACACCCATAAGAGATGGAACGTGCAGCCCAGGTCCTAGTAAACAACGGACACACCAACCGCAGCATCCAGAACGTCTTTAGGAAGAGCATGGAGAAGTGTTGCCCAAGCACAAAATTATTTTTTTCTACATGGGAACCTTCCATCGGCGATATAAAGAAGACGAGCGAGCCCTACGGGAAATAATCAAGAATCACTCTTCCCCGACCGACAACAAAAAACAGACCAACTTGATCATATTTTATAGAAGCAAGAAAACATGCAACCTTATTATGAAGAATAAACCGCGCACCGTCACAGGATCCCTTGAAGAGGACGAACGCATCTACAAATGCACGTGCCCAATCTGAGGATGCCTCGGAACTTACATGGGATGATGTCAAGTGCCTCTCCAAGAGGATCTCCTGTCACGTGCAGGAAGGAACAATATTTAATCATGCAAGGACTGCGCATAATCAAAAGAATCCGCCGCGGCGACATCGTCGGTTACTTCGTGGTTTGCGAATCTTAGAAGTGCTGCACATTGGGAGGGAGAAGCCCAGTTTGAACGTCACACAGGAAACCTTCCTCCTCCCCACTGCCGTCAGGAGAGCAGCAGACAACGCCCCACACTGACCATCGCACCAGAGGAATCCTGAGGATGACAGAAGCGTTAGCTCTCATCCTGAGGATGTTCCTAGTAACCCTGAGGGTGACTGAAGCTCAAGCTCTCGCCCTGAGGACGACCTGGTACCACATCCTTCGAGGTAACTTTCACAAATAAGGATGATGCTCTGCCCATGAAGAGGCCAGCCAACCGGCAACCGGCCCCCTGATGACATCGCTCGCGATGTCACAGGTACTGCCCAGTGAAAAGTGAGGTACCCATCTCCTCAAACCACCCGAATGCAATAAATAGCGTGAATCCATCCGACACAGACCATTGCACTCGGTGATCCCATCCTGAAGATGGCCAAACGAGATGGCCGAAACATGTAGACGCCTATAGGAAAACCAGAAAAGAAGAAACAACAAGGAATACTGGATAAACCCCTGACGACTACGGCCTGTTCCCGACCTACGAGATACACCTGTATACCTGTTGACGACCCCAGCCTGTCCCTGATAACCAGTTTGCCTTTGATAACACCAGCCCGAAATTCCGTTGACGACCTACAGCACGATGAATATTGGACAGCTGCTTTATAATACCAACGTGCCAGAAAGACAAATCATTAGGAGAATTGAAAGAATTTTGTATAAAATCAATTCTGTGAATTCTGCCTTTATTTTTAATAAAACATGTTTGAAAGAAGGTCTGTTTCCAGCATATTATTACTACTTATTATTATTATTATTATTATTATTATTATTATTATTATTATTATTATTATTATTATTATTATTATTATTATTATTATTCATAACTGGGAATACATCTGAGGATTAAGCCAGAGACTAAGAACATTAAGACCGTGTGTTATAAAAGTAGGATACAAACCAAAATGAAGCAATAAAATAAGTATCGACTATCTAACTTTCTA
>NC_087210.1:16461265-16471265 GCF_015104395.2 Macrobrachium nipponense | reverse complement strand
AAGACAACTGAATGTAATCACCACACTTCACTTCCCTTCAAGAGATTTCCTTGTTTCTTGTAACAACCCATCACTTCGTTTCAATACTGTTTACCGGTCAGACTCTCTTCTTAAGGTGAGTTCACACGGTTGAACAATGTCCGACGGACAAACATTATTACCAGTTAACAATTGTCTGCCGGTGTTTGCCTAGTGAGCAGAGTAAAATCAGTGGTATACAACCTCATCTGGTACCACAGTTTGTTGCCAGATCTACTTCCATCGTTTCAACGCTTATAAAGTCATCCGGCTTCGCCTATGATATGGTAACAATGTTTGTCCGTCGGAAATTGTTCGACCGTGTGAACGCACCTTTATTACATCACTCTTTCCAGTAATCGAACGCCCACAGGAAACACTTTCACGGCCTTTGTGTTTGTTCCTACCAAAACCTTCCGAGTCATCCACCTTTTAATAACATATTGTACTTCTTCTCTCCTAGTAACCAACAGCTATCCTATAACATGGTTTTTATCTTTTCTCTTTTGTATTTATACATTTCTCATCTTTCTATCCTCTGTTAACCACACATGCTACATGAATAATTCATCTCAAAATCTCCCACCCTTTTGCTCTTACGTCCCACAACCTCTTCACTTACACTTCATAATAAAAGATTGGCTTAGCAATTTGTCAGACATTCTACTTTCCCTCCCCTCCTTAGGTGGCAGAAAACATACAATTACAGTTACGGTTTTCCACTGTCAATACGAACAATATTGAGGACTATCAAAACATTAAGGACCATAAAATAATATAAATCATGTAATTGTTATATCCTCACTCTCACACGTCACTCTGTTTTTATACGTAAAATGAAACAGATGAGAAAAAAACAATATTACTTTAGAAAATATAATCATTCGAGACATTTGTGAACAAGGCAACGGGGGCTAATTACCAACGGGTAAGACTATGGATAACCTAATCTTATAAATTCAAAATCAAATCGTATAGTTTAAAAATTATTTAGTTTTATATTGCTTTTGTAGCAAAATGTTATCTAAGTTTATATTTATATTTTTGTACTAAGAGAATTATTCAAATAATGTAAATTATTGAAATGTAATTGTATTTTCTTAATAAAAGATATATTTCATTGAAATTTAAGTAAACATCATCTTTAAAAAAAAAAAATCCTACAACTCTTCCATAAGGTCTATAAGAAACGGCATGATATTCCAACAGACATTCCCAAGGTAATTTAATTGCCTTCCTAACAAGAAGAATAAAGGAATGAAAACGTGATTCATAGATCTAAAAACAAAATAGAGATTCAACTGGGGAGCCAAACTTTCAGGTATAAGAGAGGAGACCGAAAGAGAGATTAGGAGACAAAAGACCTAATTAGTCTCAATTATGACCTCCACCGGGGAGGAATGTTCGACTACCCACGTCACATTCATCCTTACTTTCATCTCATCCGGTCCTCCTTCCACTTCTTCCGTCCTGCCTCTCCCTCTCCAATTGAAAGACTGTTTTGAGGGGACCCGGGTGCGATGTGTTTTGTACTAGGAGAGAGAGCGCGTTGGGGGAGAGAGGTTTGCCTTTGTCAACTGCAGTCAAACGGACATGGATTTATGTTACCCTTTTATTTCATCTTGATCATCGGAACTGCGTTAATAAAAATCTAGTGAGAATAAGGATTATACAATCAGCATTTAAAGCCAGATATTAATTATAGATATTGATATATTTTATTAGTATTTTTAAAGCAAAATAGCTCCGACTACATAATCATCCTGTCCAAAACAAACAAATACTCTAATGAAATATTCCAAAGCGTTAATAATTCGCAGTATCCATCTGTTTCAATATGCTAACCACAAGAACAAATTCTGGAATGATATCCAAAGTGATCTTTCCTGTTGTGTATGTGAAAAAAGCCGTTGCCTCTCAATTTTTTTTTTTAACTTTATTAGAAAAATATTACATGTCATTTACATAAGTAAGGTATTACAAAATATTACAAAATATTACAAATTGTACACCTACAATATTTACAAATTACTGGATTTTATTTTTTATTATTAACTAGACTTTAAAACTTTTTTTCCTTAACACTATATATTAATTGTGATATTACTTACAAAATTAATACTGGCTATTTAAAAAACAGTAATTAATGTACTCTATTGTGAAAATATTTTTTTATTCTTTCTTTGTAATTGTTCTTTAATAGCCACCTATCATAACAAAATTTTGCTTTTTAATAAAGGCATCTGTTTCCTCTTTTGTTGAATGTTCTTTTTACTAACCCAACAGCATATAAATACCCTACAATTAATACAGTGGCAACTATTAAGATCCTTTTTTAGTCCTATAATTGAAACTAAACATTAATGTTTTCAAAAATTATCTCTATTTATTTTACAAGTATTGAATAGCACACTTTTGAAATACTCCAATGATGTTTTTATGTGACTACAAAAGTAAAAAATATGCAAGGTGTATTCAACATCTTCACAATGATCAACATCTATCACTGGTTTTTGATATTTAACATTTTTAGCCTGTGTTGGTCGCCAAGGTTCCATGTGCATATTTAAAGGCAAACTCCCTTTCCATGATACCAATGAAAGGTTTGTTTATGCTCTCCCATAGACCATATTTTCCCAGTCCAAAGTGGATAACCTCTCTTCAATTTTTGGTGCATTTTTTTCTGGCCTTATAAATTTATAGCAGTTCTTTACTATTCAAGTTTTTGGGAATTTTTCATGCCGAGAAACTTTCCTGATGACATCAATTGCTACTGAGTAAAATGATGTTGATAAAATGAAATTTCATTAATTTAATTTCCTTCAAATCTAACAAGAAGCTTATTCTCATCTTGCAATAGAAATTGCTCAAACCTATATCCTCCTTTTAATATCACTCAAAGCTGTCGAACTGAAAATCGCTAATGATTTAAAAAAAACATTTATTATTCCCAATCCACCTTTTTCTTTAGACAAACAAAGAGTCTCTCTGCTTACAGGATGGTAAGTACCCCCCCTCCAGACATACCGGAAAATATGCATATTTATTTTGAGCAATGTATTTTTTTGATGGAGGCAAGTGTGTGAGAAATATACCAAACTTTGGACAAAACTAGAGAATTAATAATAATAGCCTTCTGGAAAATAGACAGTTGTCTTGGACTAAGCATAGCTACTGATATTTCAATATTTTTAGCAAGGCGAGACCAATTCTCTTCACACGTCATCTCAAAATCATTATAATAAACCATACCAAGAATTTTTTATACTTTCAACAGTTTTTAACCAACTGAGAGGCCAGGTGTTTTCGGTCTCTCCCCATTTACCAAACCCAATTATACTAGGTTTTGTCCTTGTTTAGCTGTGCACCTGTCGCCAATTTAACAAACAATTGTATTTCTTCATAGCACCTCTCTAACTGAATCATCAGTTGACAAAATCATAGATAAATCATCTGCATAACCCTGCAGACATTATATTTACAACTGTTAGGTAGGCTTGGCCCTATTATCTTGTTGTTACTCTTCATTGCCCTATATAAAGGTTCTTGAAATATACAATATAACAGCATTGACATCGGGCAGCCCTGTCTTACAGATCTTTTAATACTAAAGGGGGAACCAATAAACCCATTTACAAAAAATACGACTTTTACAATCCTTATACAAAACTCGAACTATGGTCCACAAATTCCTCTGGTAAACCAAATTTCTTCATTATTTTAAAAACAAAATCCATATTTACCCTATCAAAGGCTTTAGACCAATCTAAGCTTAACGATTGCCAAATCTAGACAGTTTTGTTTTGCATGAAAAATTACATCTCGAATCGTATTATTACAATTCACAATTAGACCTTCCTTTCCACTGCACAATATTGTTCCGGGAGATAATCTTCTCAGTAACACATCTCAATCTGTTTGCTAAAACTTTAGCAAAAGATTTTATAGTACCACATTCAGTAGGGTTATAGGTCTCCAGTTTTCCACCACGGATAATCTCCTGTTTTAGCTAATAATTTTTATTATACCTAAGGATTGACTATCTGACATGCATTTCATAGTTGCAATGAATTTGAACAACCTCCATTATATCAGATTTTATTATACACCAAAACTTTGTAGAATTCTATAGGAAGCCCGTCATATCCTGGTGATTTACCTTTACACATACTCTTGACAGCATCGAAAACCTCAGCTTCCTCTAAATCTCTGCTCAACAAATGTACATCATCTTGGTCCAAACTAGAATTACAGAAGCTAAGAAAATAGTCTTGACTTTTTTCCTGACCTGAGACCATACTAAATAATCTTTCAAAATGCTCTTGAATACAAAAGCAGATATTCCCTCTGTACTTTCTATAATGGAACCATCTGGTTGTTTTATGCTGGTAATGCTAGTATGATTTTTCTTTTTTTTTTTCAGCACCAAGTAGATGTGCAGACATTTTTTCACCACCCCCTTGTAAGATCATTTAGTTTGGCTCTTATCTTTATACCCTCTAAAATTTCATTCTGGATGTCACAAATCCTATTTTTGAGAAGCTTAATATTGTCATAATTTACACTAGTTTTGTAGTTTATGTCATAAAGATGCCGTAATCTTGTTTGTAGCAAGTTCAGCAAGCCATACTTTTCTTGTGATATCTTTTTACATAATTTGACAAAGAATGTTTTACACTGTAATTTTGCCCAGTCCCACCATACAAGTATGTTATCAAATGTACCTTTTTTCTGCTTTATACACTGCCATACAATGCATAAAATTCCATCAGTTTCATCAGAATCTAAAACTTTCACATTTAACTTCCCAATTCCAATACCCTGTGCAAATTACATGCGTGTTAATTCTTAGCCTCAAAACAACCATACTGTGGTCTGAAAAACTTATTGGCACAGTGTCAGCAGATATTATATTATCAAATAACTTGACAGTATACATCCTATCTATCCTTGATCCATAGTTTCACGTATATAAAGTGTACTCTGGTATTCTGTTTGAGAATTTGTAATTATGCTTTCAAGGCAAGGTTTTTCACAGAGTACTCATAGACTTAGACAACAAGGCTTTGTTATTTATTACTGCAATCTCTTGTGCTTGTTATGCAGTTGAAGTCACCCCCAAAGATTAGATTAATCATTATTATGTCTCAGGTAGTACAAAATTTCATTTCTAAAGAAGTCTTTCCCTTTCTGCAGATTTACTTGTACCAGACGGAGCATACACATTTAGGACAGGTATAATACATTTATTGTAACATATCTTACACCCACAATTCTTCCATTAGTGTCCATTCCTTAGTTAAAAGTTTTACACTTGTTTTATTATTTATACATATCATTGTACCTCCTTTTAAATGATTGATGGAATTAAACACTATACTTGTAAAATGAGCGAGATAACTCAAAAACTGAAAAATCTTTAAACATTATGCTCTTGAATTAACAGGATATCAATTTTATAGTACATGATAAGAGACACAACCTTCATTTGCTTATTTACCTCATTTAAGCCATTAATATTTAAAGTGGCAACAGAAAGAGCCATTATATCACCGAAAATTAAACAATTAAATTTTCTTTTTCTTTGACAACCTACCTTTCCATTCATTTTTGCTTCCCTCCTTTTTTCTTTGGTGGATTTTCCTTTAGTGAACCTTAATTTACCTACAGTTTCTAGGTCTAAATTCCACTGACTTTCTGACATCATGTTTGAACCTTTATCATCATTTTCCAAATCATCTTCAATATCACTTTCTTTATTTACCTCTGAATCCATATTACATTCTTCTGGCATATCATCCACAGATTCATCATTCCTATACACTGAAGCCGCTACAACAATTTCTTCAAGACTGTCCAGTTCTTCATTTTTATCATCATCAACGGAGAGGAGACTCCCAATAGTGTAAGGAACACGAGGTTCGTCTTGTGAGCGAGGTCCTTTCATCAATCAGTTATCTTTTCCATTACTTGAGAAGCACCTTCGGGTGCACTTTTTAATTGCAAAGATATCACTGTCACTGTCAGTATCCTTTATATCATCATTATTAGTTGAAACATTACAGTCCAAGTCTTGTGATTTATCTTCTATTTCAATTGGGTCTCCAATACATCATCAACACTTTCGGATAAAGGAAAAGTTGTTCTAACTACTTTGCATACATTACTCATCTGGTCTTTATCAAGGATGCTAGATTTCGCTTTGTCATTGCCAGCATTAATTCATCAGATGGTGGCTCCGCATTTCCTTCATTATTTTTTCGCATGCTGAATATCATTAGTTCCATTTCCGTCAGGAAAATCACCCCTTACCAGAAATCCTTACCAGGCATTGCTGGAAAGTCATTCAAATTGAAAAAATATTTAACTTTCGGTTCACTATCCAATTACTGTAAATTACAATGAACTGCCATGTGAGAGTCTCTTCCGCATTTGTAACACGTCTTTTTTTGTCCATTGTACAGAAAAACAACATTATAACCACAGATATTTATGGAGGATGGGATGTTTTTCTTTATTCCATTTTCACAGTGCGTGTTTCCATTTAGCAGACCACTCGCCCTCCCATGAGAAAAAGTGTTATGTCTTAGATGGAGGACTTTTCCATACTGGCTGAGGACACTAGTTAAAAGGGAGTCTTCCAAATCAAAGGGTGCATAACGTACTGATACATAAGTATATACACTGCTCAAATTAATTACTAGGGCCTTTTCCCCATCACCAAAATTAATCACTTTGTCTTCATACTCTCGTATAAAGACGTCAAAAACATTGGCCTCAAGAAATTTCACAGCAACTCTGTTATTTGGTATATTCTGAAATCCTCGTATGTTTTTGCAATTTTATTTTTTTCAACTTATTGAAAATGACATCACAATGCGGATCGTAATTAGGGGAACAGGAAAACTTTAAACCGATAGAAGTCTTTGGTTTAGTTTCATAGGTTAGGTGTAGTTTGCCATCGCCATCAGGAAGAGAACGGTCCGTTTTCTATGATGACGTCACATCGCCTGAGGCGACCCGAAACCCCGGCCTGAGAACGCCTAGAGGGTCTGAGGCAAAAAAAATTCTAAATAAAGAGTCTATGCAACAAACAGGTTAACTTGAAGCACTACCTAGTTCACTGCCATCTACTCACAGTTGTAGTCCAAAATCACGAGAGAGACCTCAAAATACGGCCTAAAAACCAGAAATAATGAGGAGCCTTCCAAGGGGCGTTGTAAACAAATAAGGCTTCTTCTCCCCTCTCCAACGTCATTTATCTTTTCATCGGAGTTAACACATTTATATATCATTTGTATCTCGACATTTATCACCCTTTCGTTTGTGGATTGCGCCAATCAGATAATTCAACATAAGACAACTGAATGTAATCACCACACTTCACTTCCCTTCAAGAGATTTCTTGTAACAACCCATTCATTCGTTTCAATACTGTTTACCGGTCAGACTCTCTTCTTAAGGTGCGTTCACACGGTTTGAACAATGTCCGACGGACAAACATTATTACCAGTTAACAAATTGTCTGCCGGTCTTTGCCTAGTGAGCAGAGTAAAATCAGTGGTATACAACCTCATCTGGTACCACAGTTTGTTGCCAGATCTACTTCCATCGTTTCAACGCTTATAACGTCATCCTGCTTCGCCTATGATATGGTAACAATGTTTGTCCGTCGGACATTGTTCGACCGTGTGAACGCACCTTTATTACATTCCTCTTTCCAGTAATCGAACACCCACAGGCAACACTTTCACGGCCTTTGTGTTTGTTCCTACCAAAAACCCTTCCGAGTCATCCACCTTTTAATAACATATTGTACTTCTTCTTCTCCTAGTAACCAACAGCTATCCTATAAACATGGTTTTTATTTTTATCTTTCCTCTTTTGTATTTATAATCATTTCTCATCTTTCTATCCTCTGTTAACCACACATGCTACATGAATAATTCATCTCAAAATCTCCCACCCTTTTGCTCTTACGTCCCACAACCTCTTCACTTACACTTCATAATAAAAAATTTGGCTTAGCAATTTGTCAGACATTCTACTTTCCCTCCCCCTCCTTAGGTGGCAGAAAACTACCAATTACAGTTACGGTTTTCCACTGTCAATACGAACAATATTGAGGACTATCAAAAACATTAAGGACCATAAAATAATATAAATCATGTAATTGTTATATTCCTCACTCTCACAAAAAAGTCACTCTGTTTTTATACGTAAAATGAAACAGATGAGAAAAAAAAAACAATATTACTTTAGAAACATAATAACATTCGAGACATTTTGTGAACAAGGCAACGGGGGCTAATTACCAACTGGTAAGACTATGGATAACCTAATCTTATAAATTCAAAATCAAAACGTATAGTTTAAAAATTATTTAGTTTTATATTGTTTTTGTAGCAAAATGTTATCTAAGTTTATTATTTATAATTTTTTGTACTAAGAGAATTATTCAAATAATGTAAATTATTATTGAAATGTAATGTATTTTCTTAATAAAAGATATATTTTCATTGAAATTTAAGTAAACATCATCTTTAAAAAAAAAAATCCTACAAAACTCTTCCATAAGGTCTATAAGAAACGGCATGATATTCCAACAGACATTCCCAAGGTAATTTAATGCCTTCCTAACAAGAAGAATAAAGGAATGAAAACGTGATTCATAGATCCTAAAAATAAGAGATTCAACTGGGGAGCCAAACTTTCAGGTATAAGAGAGAGGAGACCGAAAGAGAAGATTAGGAGACAAAAAACCTAATTAGTCTCAATTATGACCTCCACCGGGGAAGGAACAGTTCGACTACCACGTCACATTCTTCATCCTTACTTTCATCTCATCCGGTCCTCCCCTTCCACTTCTTCCGTCCTGCTCTGCCCTCTCCAATTGAAAGACTGTTTTGAGGGGACCCGGGTGCGATGTGTTTTTGTACTAGAGAGAGAGCGCGTTGGGGGATTTGAGAGGTTTTGCCTTTGTCAACTGCAGTCAAACGGACATGGATATATGTTACCTTTTTATTTCATCTTGATCATCGGAACTGCGTTAATAAAAATCTAGTGAGAATAAGGATTATACAATCAGCATTTAAAGCCAGATATTAATTATAGATATTGATATATTTTATTAGTATTTTTAAAGCAAATAGCTCCGACTACATAATAATCCTGTCCAAAACAAACAAATACTCTAATGAAATATTCAAAAGCGTTTATAATTCGCAGTATCCATCTGTTTCAATATGCTAATCCACAAGAACAAATTCTGGAATGATATCCAAAGTGATCTTCCTGTTGTGTATGTGAAAAAAAGCCGTTGCCTCTCAATGGAAGCATCCGCGGAGCCTACCCATCACGGAGCAGAGAAAGTAAAAATAAACCAAAAGATACGCTGTTTTAGCTAGAGATAGCAGGTACGCGATCAGTGAACTCGATATGCCCTCATTTATTTACAGGATGAATATCCAGTTGGCTAATGAGCCGTTTAATTAGGCATAAACGCTGAGGTGTTTAAGCCTTTAATTAAGCGATTGGCGTTGTTCGTATAACAATACAACAGTGCTTCGTATCAAGTAACGGAAACCGTTGATATCATTGTTATTGTTAAGGCAAGTGGCATTAACCTCAGTTGTTGGTATGGATGGGCAAATTTTCCAGATGACACGTAAAACGAGAACACACACACGCACACACACACACAGCAGGGCGTCCTTGTGTAAGGATGCATGATTACGTATGTGCACTGGCAGACGGGCATTTCGACCATACCAGTATGTATATAATGATTCTTCACTTAATTTATAATGGAAATGGAAGTCTATTGAAATACATAGAATCACGAATTAATAAGAAAGAGAGAGAGAGAGAGAGAGAGAGAGAGAGAGAGAGAGAGAGAGAGAGAGAGAGAGAGACTATCGGGGATTATTCTGGAACAACAGTGGTTATCGTAACGAGTCTGTTTCCTCGTTTCTAAATGTTT
>NC_087210.1:16446265-16453765 GCF_015104395.2 Macrobrachium nipponense | reverse complement strand
TCCACTTTTACCGCTGCATTGTCCTGTGAGGTGAAGATCGCCTTCTTTTTTAAAAACTATAAATTGGTTTTCGTACTCTCCCTTTTTCTTTTTCGGATTTTTTTTTTTTTTTTTTTGCAAAAAAAAAAAAAGGAAATAAATCCTATTGTGGATTACAGAAAGGTGTTCGATCTCCAAACCCTGCCAGATCCAAAATAATAAAACTATATTTTTTCATTAACCGCTGTGGTGCCACATTTCTGAGGCTCGAGATACGTTTTGATAAATATATTCTTGTAAGGTCGCAACCAATTTGACAAAAATAATAAGGTACATTCAAGATTTCCATCGCCATCCCTAGGATATCCAATGCCAATGTTTATGCATTCCCCAGAAAGTTTGCTTACCAAAGAAATAATGACTTATATATATCAACCGTGTTAGTTTTTTTTTATTGTAAGTATGTGTTTTTTACTGTCTGCGCTTACTTCACAAACCAACTTTGTCTCTCAGTTTATTCACTATTCACAGTTTTTCAACTGTCAGTAGTATTTATTACTCCTATGAACCTCAAATCAATTGCGCCCTGTGGTTCAACTATCCACCTCCTTCAGTATTTACTAGTTCTCTAGGGCCAGTAACCAATCTACCATCATCTGTTAGTAGTTGTGGAATGGAAGAAGAGCATGAGCCAAGGTAAGATGTTGCCAATTTGGTCCACCACAGATGAGGCTGAGTAATTCATTAAATTTTCTTCTTCAAGGAATGTTAGTATTTTCCCTCGGCTGTATGGTAAGTTCTATTCGCATCACGCCGAGTCTCAACGAAAAATAGTGTCATTTTCATTTGAACGACTTCGTCTCCATGCATTGAATTTGGTCGGTTTGTCATGCATAGTAGGCTCGCCTGCATGTATCATCAAACCACGGCTGGTCATTTGTCCTAGATTTGATGACTTTTCTTGGGACACATCTTATCAAAATAGCCAACAGCATTTCATTTAGCTTCTTCTTGGGATCAGGATCTAATATAGGAACTGAAATATTAAGTGACTGACAAGCTTCAATAATGCGATAGATCACAATTGCTCTGAATTTTAACCAGACCGTTTTTCCAGTGGTGGAATTAGGAATAGACTGATTGACAGATCGGAAGTGCCTACATATTCACAGACCTTGGACTTCGCAATAGCTGGAACATCTGTGAATATGAGGTCTAATCTATCACCAGAAATGTGCGTTAGTTCCTCAATTAGCTAGGCAAAATCGGAGGATACACAGACCTCAAGAACAAACCGGCCATGTTGATTTGTGGAATTTGAATGTAGCCACTCACTTTGGCTCATTTGACATCATAGAAAATTTCACCTGTCTTAATGATACTTTTATTTCAAAGTTTGATCCTGTTGACACTAAGCTATAAAGAGTTATTTCCTTGAAATATTTCTAGCTTTTTCCTTTGGGTCAAAAGTTCCTAGTTAGTTGGTTAGTTTAGTTATATCATTGACAAAAAATATACAAACTATTAGTACAAATTTTCCAAAATGGAGACTGATACAAAATATACAAAGTAGATAGTAATCCCTTTGTTCTTGCAAGTAGATAGCCTACAAAAAAAAAAAAAACATCAAGTACAAATAACATAAGCATATAAGAATGAAAAAGGAACTAACTATTGAGAAAAACGTAGTCACATAACTATCATTTTTCTGAAAGTCATTCATTCACAAACATCGAACTATCAGTATCAAGTCCTAATACACATAATGGTTGAAAAAAAGAGAAAGTTTGTTTGAAGAAAAGCATAAAATAGAAGACAAAGCCGCACATCCTTTCGAAAGTTTTCTCCTAGCATATAAAATAAATACTGACTAGTAGAGAATGACGAAGTTGGTATCTCACGTTGGACAAGGGGCACATAACCCATTCTATGAATAAAAAAAAAGTCGAGTTATAACATGTAACTGGGCTCCTAGCTGAGGCAAAGAGTGCGATGAGGCCTATCCTCATGCTTATTGGTGTCTATATCACTGAAATTCACGATCTTCCTTTTATTTCCATAAAGTCACGGACTAATAACAAAAAAGATCACACACAGAAACATAAATACAAACGCACGAACAGGTGACACGGTGTACAAATGAGCGCTTGCCATTCTTTTAAGTTGACCTTTGTCTTCTGAAAATCGTTGAAAATATTAATAAGCCCGACGACCTCGAGTTCTATATGAGCGGATATTTCAGCTGAGATCAACCATGTTTTCAAGTCCTCTGGCCTTTTTTTTTTTTCTTTAAGTTCCCCAGAAGGGGAAAATTCTTTGAGCGAGTGTAACAAAAATATCATTTGAACATGTCCCCTGTCTCTACTATTCTTCTCTTTTACCCTCAAGATAAATAATAATAAAATCTGTAATTCTTTTTAAGCTTTAATGAAAGGTATGATTTTCCAAAGAAACCTTGGAATTCTACAAATTTTCTCTTTTATAACTATTAATATATTTATTCTACTTTTATACGCTCTCTCTATCTCTTATTACACATACACACATCCATACACAGTTGGACATCCTGTTGATGACTAAAGCATATTTGTTTTTGTTTCCCTTTTCTTTCTGTAAGTTTTATTCCGCTTCTAGTGACAAATTTGAAAAACTCAACATTTTCCTACATTTAAGCCATTAATATGTTCCTTCACTTAAGTCATTAACTTTACAAGCAATATTTAATGCTACATTGAAGCAATTCACTCTGTATATTAATCATTTATTCTCGGTCAGGTAGGTTTACGTTCAGCCATTTTTTTTTTTCGGTAAATTCAGTTTTATTTCCGGGGTGAAGTGCAGTCGTTTTGCTGCATGATTGTGATATTTGTCAATTGCTATGCAAACGTGAAATTGGCCATATTATATTGTTTGTCAGACGGATGGAAGTATTTACATGATCCAATTAGTGGAGTAAAAGCACCTGTACACACTGATAGATAGAGATAGATATATAGCTAGACAGTTTTTCAAATTACTAATTTTCAACGCTTAAAAACCGATATGTCAATCATCTATCCCTTCCTCCTTTTTGTATATCTGCGTGCATATATTTCCTGTTATGTAAATGAGTGAGTTTCGAAAGTGCGAGGTCCAGGGGAGGGTTAGAACTGATGCATATTCAGGCCAAGATGCTCTTGTTCTTGGTCCTTTGATCTCGTATGCACTGACACATTTCTCCTTCAACCCCGATCGTGGAGGATCTAAGATACCATGATCTATTTCCTAAAAGAAAGTCAACTATCGAGTGATTGTCTTCTTGGAAGTTAGTTATCGTCGATCATTCGTTGTTATCGTTCGAACGTAAAAGTTGATGCATAAATATATCATTTTGAGAATACAATACTAAGGTTTAGATCGCTAGTGGTAGAAAATTCTCTCTCTCTTTATCTCAGATGATATTATTCTGAGTAATCCTAAGAGACAGAAAGTCTTGGTATATACCTCAGTGGTACGCATTGCTATACCGAAGGAAATTGTTTTTCATATCTCTGGAGCAGAAAAGCTGATGAAATCCCTGTTATGTCCTCAGTCTTTGCTTGAAAAACTCATGATATTGAAAAGTTTCATTCCTTAACGATCCTTTCCCTTTGATAACTCTTGCACCAAAACGCTCAATTCTGCTCCTACTGTTGTTTCTGTTTCTTTCTCAGAAAGAATGGGGTTTTTAAAACATTTGTCACGTTAAGATAAACAAGGAAGTTATTGTTGTGGGTGTGTGCATGTATACATGAAGATATGATTTGTTTAATACTATTGCTGACTTGCACTGTACTGAATCAATCTAACTTTAAACCTGTGCGGTTTTGCAGGGAAAAATCATCTTGCTGTAAAAGAAGGTAAAACAAGGAGAGGTTTAGTTTTACGACTGTCCTAACAGTGCAGGGACCCAAGCAGAACCAACACACCGTCCATCTTACCTAGACGCCTTAACTCCTCACAACAAGCATCTCTGCAGGCCAAGCATGCGCATACAAGACACGGAAGACGTCCCACATCTTTTGTGCATATATCATCAATCATATTAATGTTATGTTAAATTTATCACTATTAGCACATGCCTTACAATGTCAGCATTCCAGCTATATGTATCAATACTTCAGTCATGTCTGTATATCATCTTTCTGTCCTTCAACAAACGCAGTTGACTGTTCTATGACCTATGTTTTGTTCGCCTCATGTCAGGCACTACATTCCTGCTCTCTTTTATGTTTGAATAAATCAGTAAAATTACTCGATGCAGACACATGGCCCATATGGCATCAGAGCCCACGTGGCCACCCATAGCAGCAGTCAAACCTACATGGAATCTGATAGCGACATAGAGGGACCGGTCACCCCATCCACGTATCCTACATCAGTGAACAAAAGTGCTCCGCATTTTGACAGGGAACTCCTTGCAGTTCGCCATAAAAATGGCCATCAACCCTTGGTGCACGACTTCACAAAGACAGCAGACACATGGTCAGCACAACAACAGTCACCTATCAACAAGTACTGGACGACCTCGCCTCTACCTGTCGAGACAGCCTCAGCCAGCAGAAAGGCTTTCAACCTTTGCCCACAACCTGTCCCACCATCAGGTTGGGAAACTACCTGAATTTAAGCATAATGGAATGAAAAAAGGACAAAACAAATTGTACGAGAGAATGCGTTCCTTGTCAGACGTCAAAAATAACAAGGCAAGTGGGAACTCTACCCCCTCCGAGAGGGGTACTATCACCTGTTCACCATCATCGACAGACATACCAGGCTTCCTGAAGCAATACCAACATGGTAACAGATGGTAAAGAGTTGTGTAAAAGCTCTCGTGGAGGGTAAGCAGACATGGAGTCCCACAGATCACCTCGAGCGAAAGGGGGTGAGGGGGGAAAGCAAGGGGGGGGGGGGGGGCTTACTTATGTCTGCCTTATAAAACGCCTTAGCAGACAGTTTGAGGAGAAAGATAATACACAGGGACAAAGATGAAGGACATGACGACTTACAGCCCAGAAGCTAACAGCATCATTGAAAGGCTACAGTGGTCATTGGAAGCATAACTCACCACCAGATGTCAAGACAGGAGTTGGAGAAAGGAAGTACCTTGGGTCTTACGAGGGCAGAGAATATCACAAGACGTGGCATTCAGTGCATCTCCAGCAGAAAGCACTGCATTAGAATGAATAATGCCGTCCAAAACGAATTACACATGGCCGAGAAAGAGTGTGTGTGTGTGTCCCCAAAGAACTGCAGAACGCAAAATACGCATCCATACAGTTAGATACACACATAACCTCCCTCGCCCCTGCCTACTCGGGACCATACGACGCAAGGTCTACCAGACGGCTGAACTACTACATGGGTCTCCATCGACCATCTAAAGCCAGCATATCTCCATAGGGGGTAGTCCTGTAGGGTTCCACACGAACCCACACACATAGTCCATCTTGCCTGGCCGACTAATCTCCTCATAACAAGCATCTTTGCACACGTCAAGCATGCGCATACAAGAAACACAGCAGACGTCACACATCTTGTACATATATTATCTTTCATATTAATGTTATGTTAAATGTATCATTATTAGCGCATGAATTACAATGTCAGCATTCCAGCTAAATGTTTCGTAACTTCATTCGTGTCTTGCATATCGATTTATGTACATCTTTCCATCCTTAAACAAACACAGTTGATTGTACTATGACCTCTGTTTTGTTCCCCTCGTGTCAGGCACTGCATTTCCGTTCGAAAGAGCTATTGTTCAAGGAAAAAAAACATAAAAGATCTGAAATGATAAATGATTTGTTTCTAAATTTAACTATTCTAATTAATGAAAAAATAAATTTTTCTATTTATATAGAATAGAAGGTTTGAAATTACTAACTTTTGTATGTTATTGGTCACAAAACTGTCTTTATTAAATAGAGCCAGAAAAAAAGACACAGCTGAAAAGTATGAAAACTGAGATTAGAAGTAAATAACTAAATTACCTTTGAGGTAAAGCGCAATGAAGATTCGTATAACTGAGGGCAAAAAAAGATGGTAGGTAATTAAACACTCGAGTCGCGAAAACAATTCAAGCAAGAAACGAACTGGTATGCAATTAAACGCACCTAGGTGGTATAAAATGAAGCTTGCAGCAAAAGAACTATAAACTTCAGTAAAATAATGAAAAAGTTGATACGACTTGGAGGTGATAAGTAATAAAACTGGATATTGTGTCATGTAACTAAAACTAAAAAAAAAAAAAAATGGATTATCCCCTCACAGTAAATGCTTCCTGGTAATGCTATTCGGACATTATACTGTGGGAAATACCTTACTGTAAACTCATCTGGATACGTCATCCTTTGTTACTTTCCGTTTATATTTTGGAATCCTTGCAGTTCTTCCACTGTCGTGAGAGAGATCAGATGCAGCGGATTACGGCTCCGTATGCTATTTACATCAGCGAGAAAAAATGATCTTTTTTCAATTTCATGAGAAATCGTTACTGTATAAACTTGATACCAAGCAATTTTCAAAGTCAAACTTTTACGACATAAACCATGGGAATACTCCATAGTTACCCTTTAATACCCAAATCTCTTTTTCCCGTAGAAGTCTTTATCTTGAATGCATCATATTAGAAGTAATTGCCCTCTTAATTTGCTTTTTCTATTATTTTTAATTATATTTAAAAAAAGTCTTTATTATGAATACATCTTATTTTAGGTAATTGCCGTATTAAATTGCTTTTTCTATTACTTTTAATCATATTTAAAAATATCTTTATTATAAATGCATCATATTTGAAGTAATTGTCATCTTAATTTGGTTATTTCTTATTTTTTATATTTTAAATATATCAGTAGCAGAACAAGTAACTGGAGAACACGCCAGGCAATACGGTTAGCGGGTCTGTATTTGAAGAAAGTGTTCTTTTATCAGATTTCTATAATATCAAACAAATGAACGAATTTCTCTCATACTAGATCTTTAAGAAGATATTCACTCCACCTCACTTACTGTCTCTATACTGGATAGCTTTGCGAAATTGTTTAGTTATCATGTTGTTTTCACTTGAACAGAAAATAAATGTTTTTAATGAAAAACCAACCATCATAAATATAATTTTCACCTTAATTAATGGCAGTCCTCGTTCTATATTCAAAATAAACATTAAGTAAACAAAATGGTCCGTATAACAAACATGATCTTGATACAGTAAATATATTCACTAGAGAGGAGCGTTCGTATTTCTCTAACTCAATTCCAGATCCACTTTTGTATTCTTCTCAGGTTCACAGACACGGAATATATATGAATTAAGATCTATGAAAGTTATGCATGACACGCAACTCCAACCGCCCCGCACCCCCTCACTCTCTCTCTCTCTTTCTCTCATTCAACCTAGTACTAAAATTTAGATTTTCGTGATGAATTTCGAAGATTATATGTACAAAATGTGCGATCTGACCAATTCTTGTGGATTTCATTTCTCTACTCAATTTTAGAACTCGC